>NC_091950.1:425985366-426232548 GCF_031021105.1 Erythrolamprus reginae
TTACTCACCCCGGGCGGCCGAGAGGATGCGGACGCGGTGGAAGCTCAGGCCGATGCGGCAGTCGTCCTCCAGCTGCTGCTCGGTGACCCGGTGGAGGAAGTGCCGGTCGATGCCGCAGGTGACCAGGTTGTAGGTGTACTGGCGGAATTTGGGGTCCACGCTGGCCAGCCAGTCCGCCAGGTTGCTGCGGTCGCAGGTGGAGTAGTTGGCGTAGGTCTTCAGCTCCGTCAGCTCCCGGAAGAACCTGGGGCAGCAAGCAGGGGGGGGGGCTCAGTGGGGAGGGCAGGGGCGGCAGCGGCAGAAACCAGGAGACTGGGAGTTCTAGTCCCGCCCTAGGCATGAAAGCCAATAGGGTGACTTTGGGCCAATTAGCAGGAGACTGGGAGTTCTAGTGCCGCCTTGGGCTTGAAAGCCAATAGGGTGACTTTGGGCCAATCAGCAGGAGACTGGGAGTTCTAGTCCCGCCTTGGGCTTGAAAGCCAATAGGGTGACTTTGGGCCAATCAGCAGGATCCTGGGAGTCCCGGATCCTATCCCCGCCTTCCTACCGCTTGCGGGTGATGCTGGAGTTCATGGCCAGGTCGGTCCTCAGGTCGTCCTCCGAGAGCCTCAGGAGCAGGTCTCCGTCCACCTGGTGGTCCTGCAGACGCAAAAGGTTCCAGGGCGGTCTCAGCCTTTGGACCGGACTCTCCAGGGCCACGTCTGTCTCTCTTCCTCATGGCCCCTCCCTCCCTCCCTCCCTCCCTCCCTCCCTGTCTCTCATTATATCGCCATCCTTGGAATTAATCCGGGTGGCAAACAAAGAAAGCCACAAAAGCCGGACAGCCACCAGGCTCAGGGGGCAACCAGGGCTGAAGCCCCTCCCCCCAACCACACCAGAGCTCCTGTGCCCCCCCCCAATTCCACTTGCTACATGGCCACAACCTGAGCCAGAGCTGGGAGCCCCCTGCTGAGTAGCTGGCCAATTGGGAGGGGCTCCCTCTCCACACACACCCAGCAGTTTTGGGGGTCTGGGGGGGTCAGGGGGGTCACTCAGGACTCCTACCAGGAAGCAGGGACAGTACTTGAGGAAGCCGATCTGCTGCAGCCACTTCTGCACCTCGGGGGTCTTCCAGTTGGGCACCATGGGCAGCAGCCTCCGGGGCACTTCCTCACCCATGGTGCACAGCGCCCGCTTGGCCAGCATGGAGGTGGTGCCGTTGGCCGAGTAGCAGACGATTCTCTTCAGGCTCTGGATGGCCCCGATCTCTGCAAAGATCTGGCAACACAAAGGGCACCGTCAGCGCTCGCCAGGCAGCTCTGTGCCAGACGCCCCAACCGGCACCTGCCCCAGTGGGATGGGGGTCAGTCCTGGGGGGGGGCTATGCCATCACAAGGGAGCTGAGTACTGTGGTGGCAGAAGGGCCCCCCATTGGGGAAGACAAGGACTGGGCTCTTCCATCTCTGAGTCTACAAGCCACAAACTTTGGGTCAATGCCCCCTTAGAGGCATTGGGTAGATATTGCCCCCCCCCATTCTGTCTGACTCAATGACCGGTCAGCAATACTATTAATACTCAGACACAGAGTTGGGAAGTATATTGTAGAAGCAAACTTGTTGAAAGCCTCAAATGAAAGCAAAGAACGTCCCTCGACTGCCAAAATTCAAAACGAGCAGCATAACTGATAGGGCTGTTTCCAAACAGGGCTGTAACTTAAGGCCTGTAGTAGAAATACTCTCAGACGTCTCAACACTATAGTCTCCTCCCCTTTTAAACACTCTGTGATTGCACACTGCGCACAGCAGCATTCAAGGCCTCCCTCTATGTCTGCTTGACTGCTCTTGTCTCCCACACATTCTCATCACCCCTGCATCTAAAATAGGGTCCACCATCTCCCTCCTCCTCATCAGACCCAGACGAGGCCCTAGCTGGGTGATCTATATTCTCTGCAGGACCCTCCATCTTCATCCCTTCCTCACCCTCACTATCTGACTCCTCTGATAGTCACAGGGGTCTAGGAGGCTCAGACAGACCCGATTCTTCAGAGTCTGTTGTGATCCAACCACAACACCACACACACTCCGGGTTCTGGAGCTGCTGGTGGGGAGGGGGGCAGCGGCTTCTCCTTCTCCTGCCCCAAGCCCTGGAGGGAGGCCCCGGGCCTGCCACCCATCCCTCCAACCCGCTCACCTCGGTCTTCTTCTGCCGGGCTTTGATGGCAGCCTCCACGCAGAAGTAGAAGGCAGCGATGCACTGGGCCTCCAGGCGGGAGCTGTCCAGCAGGGGCACTAGGTACTGGAGGTCGTCGGCCGTCCGGCCCTGGCTGTTGTCGCTGCTGCCCAGCCAGCTGTCGGTGAAGCAGGCCGGGTCGAGGGTGGCGATGAAGGGCTCCACCAGGGCCAGCGTGCCCGAGCCCTCCACCTCCCTCTCGATCTCCTTGTTGGTGGCCAGCACGGCGATGGCCAGGCAGGCCTGGAACTGGACCAGGTCGTCCTCCTTGGAGAAGGCCAGCGGGAAGAGCCACTCAGCCGCCTTCTTCTCCACCATCCGCCGCTGGTTGGCCTGCCCGCCGTACATGGAGCAGTTGGCCAGGGCGGCCGCACAGTGGCGCAGGACCACGGGGTCGTTCCAGCGGCACCAGAAGAGGACGGCGTCCAAGCCCCCGTTGGCGATCAGCTGGAAGCAGGTCTTCTCCGAGTGCTTGAACATGTGCTCCAAGATGCCCGAGGTGCTCCGGGCCAGGGGGAGACTGTCCCGCTCCTTGGCCAGCTCCAGCACCACCCCCAGGCCCACACGGGCCACGCGGTTCCTGCGGGGCAGGCAGAGGGCAGAATGGGCAGCCGCACCAAAGCCCCGGGAGGGGGACCCTGGAATTGGGGGCAGGGGTCAGGGGCTCACGTGGCCCCCAGGGTCCCAATCCGACCCCCTGCAGCCCTCCCAATGCTCTGAGACCCTGCGAGCGAGGCAGCTGCAGCCATCAACACGATCAATCCATCCCTAAGCAACACACACACACACACAATTTTATTTTATGACGAATCAGGAGAAAAGCAGCCCAGGGTGCCCAGAAATCTGCCCGTGAGCCCCCCCAGCTCCACCCTCCCTCCCTCTCTCTCTCTCTCTCTCTCTCTCTCTCTCCCTCCCTCTCTCTCTCCAACTGTCTGGACACAGGACAATAAATAAGAAAGGGCAGAATCCCCGTCGCAAGGGCCCCTGGAGGTCTTCTAGTCCAGCCCCAGCTCAAGCAGGAGGTTCTAGTCAATGGCACCAGGTAAAACGTTTGTCTGGTCGCTTCTTAGAAGCCTCCGTGATGGAGGAAACGGTTGTTCACACGCTCAGGCAATTCCTCCTTGGTTCTCCGTTGCTTCTCCTCTGGGCGAGTTTCCCTCCATAGCTTCTGTCCACACACCCCTACCCCTCCCCCTTCAGCCCTTGGTCTCCTTCTCTGCACTTAGAACAAACTCTTGGCATCCATACTGGACACGACATTCGGTTGCACTCTGCCTAGAGCTTCCACACGGAAGACACACAAACACACGCGCCCCCCTTTCAGCAGGAGCATCCGCACAAGGGCAACGCGGGGATCCAGCCTCGCGGCGTTTCCTGCATCCCAAAACGGCAGGGGAAAGAGTGACGTCATCCGGGGGTCTCCCCTTTCATCTATCTGGCCTGGGAAAGACGCAGCGGGTAGCCCTGACCAAGGCATCCACCTTATCCACACACACACACACATACACAACGCTGCCTGAAAGACACCCCCCCATCCCCCGAAAGCTCCCCCCCAGGCGCCCCGGGGGTGGGGAGGGCTCGCGCTGCCCTTTGGGGGGATCCCCCGCCCCCCGCCCCGCCCGGTGCGCGCTCACCTGTTCTCGGCCACCAGCACCTGCTCCAGCAGCTGGGCGGCGCGGGTTCGCGTCTCGGGCTCGGCGCCGCGCAGGAGCTCGAGGAGGAGGTCGAGGCCGCCCTCGAGGCGCAGGGCGTCGCAGAGCCCCTTGGCCACCTCGCGGCCCACGGCCGGCAGCCCCCAGGCCTCCTCCACCAGGGCCAGGACGGCGCCCAGCCGCGCCTGCAGGTCGCCCGGCCCTGCCGCTTGCTTGGCCGCCGAGACCGCCTGGTGCAGCTCGGGCAGGCTGCGCTCCAGGGCCGCCTGGATGGGGGAGCCCAGACCCTCCGGCCCCCACCAGCCACCCCCCGCCGCCTCCCCCATGGCCCGCCGGCACAGCTGCGAGGCCGAGAGCAGCAGGCTCAGCACCATGGGCAGCGCCGGAGCCTCCACGCGGCGGGCAGGGCGGCCAGGGGCTGCGGAGGAAGAGGAGAGGAGGATGCCCGCCGGGTCCGCTCAGCTCCCCCTCCGCCGCTGCCCCCGCCCCCCCCCCCCGGCAGCCGGCCTGTGACGTCACCCCAGGCCCTCCCTTGCGCGCGCCCGCAGCCCAGAGCGCGCCCCCGTCCCGCCCCGGGATGGATGGATGGATAGATGAGGTTTCTATGCCGCACAGGGAGGGAGGGAGGGGAAGAGGTGGGCGAGGGTCCTTAATGCTCTCTGTGCTTGGGGGTCTTCTTGCAGGCGTTTCAGGACCCAACTCAGGAACGTTTGCCCAGGTTCGCCTGGTGCACCAGTTGTGGCCCTACCTGCACCTGGAGTCACTGCTCACAGTCACTCAGGCCCTCATCACCTGGAGGCTCGACTACTGTAACGCTCTCTACATGGGGCTGCCTCTGAATAGTGTTCAGAAACTTCAGATCGTGCAGAACGTGCCCGCGAGAGCTATCGTGGGCTTTCCTAGATATGCCCATATTTCACCAACACTCCCAGTCTGCATTGGTTGCCGATCAGTTTCCGGTGGGACCGCCTTCTGCCACACAAATCCCAGAAACCGATTAGGTCCCACAGAGTTGGCCTTCTTCGGGTCCCCTCTACTAAACAATGTTGTCTGGCGGAACCCAGGGGAAGAGCCTTCTCTGTGGTGGCCCCGACCCTCTGGAATCAACTCCCCCTGGAGATTAGAACTGCCCCCACCCTCCTTGCCTTTTGCAAGCTCCTAAAAACCCACCTATGTCGCCAGGCTTGGGGAAGTTGATATTCTCCTCAGCTACTATGGTTTATTTATGGTTTGCTTGGGTCGTGTGATTAATTTTTATGATAAGGATTTTAATCTGTTTTTTAATATTGGATTTGTACATTGTGTATTGTGTTGTGAGCCGCCCCAAGTCTTCGGAGAGGGGCAGCATACAAATCTGATGAATTATTATTGTTATTATTAACATCGTCAGTCCTCTGGGTGGCTGGAGACCCTCCATGCAGGGCCAAAAGACGGGCAGCTCAGAGCTGAACCGGGGGGGGGGGGGTCCTTGGGGGGGGTCTCTGAGATAACCCTTTGTTTAGTGACTGTCTGAAGTTTCCTCACTGAAAACAGCAACGGACACGGCTGTGGCAGCCCCCCCCCTCCCCCGAGGTCACGGGATCAACATTTGGGCCTTGGGCAACTGCTTCGTAGTTATGATGGCCGTGGTGTCCCAGAGTCATGTGACCCACTTTCTTGACCTCACATGCAAAAGAGAAGCCAGATCCACTGGACAGCCATGTTCCTGACCAAACAATTGTGATGACCCCCTTAGTGAGGGTGGCGAAATGGGACCAAAGTCCACTTAACAAAGGTCTCGTTTAGCAACCCAAATTCTGGGCCCAATTGTGGTCACCAGTTGAGGACCACCGGGAGGCGGCAGGTGAGGGTAAACGGAGGAGGACTGAACTTGGATTTGTTTATTAATTGGACTTATATGCTTGGATCTCGTGGCTGGAGGGGGCAAGAGGGATGGTGCACACCCCCCCCACTGGGCTCAGCCTGGTCATCTCTTGTCCTGTCCATGTGCTGGCCCTGCCCTGGGAGGGGCCTCCCCTTGGAGATATGGAGGCCCTGACTACGCCCTGGCGCTCCCCCCAGGCATTGAGGGCCACCAGATCACGGATGACCACAGAGCCCTGGCATCCCTGGGGGAGGGGGAAGCAGGGGGCTCACCTGGCCTTTGCTTTTGAAGATCTTGGGTTTGTTTTATGGCGTCTGGTGTTTTTCGTGGCCTTTGCCGCCAAGAAGGCTGGGAGCCCATGGCAGAGGGGAGATAACAAAGCCCCTTCTGGCCTGCCCGAGGCCCCCGGGGGAGGGGAGGCTGAGATTCTCCCAGCAGGTGAGGCCTCCAGACCAGCACAGGTTGCGTTCCAGGATGGGGGGCCTCCAAGGAACCTCCAGGCTCTTGGCTCCACTGGGGAATTAGGGGAAAGGAGACCACCCGGAGATGGCTTCCCCATTGGGGTTAGCAACAGCACTGGGACTTATCTACCGCTTCACGGGGCTTTCCAGCCCTCTCTACGCAGTTTACAGAGAGCCATTTGGCTCCTCATTTGACCCACTTCAGAAGGACGGAAGGCTGAGTCAACCTGGAGCCTGGTGAGATTCCATCTTGCAGCTGGGAGGCAGGTACGTGAGCAACACGCCCACCTGAACCCTTAGGCCCCACTTTACAAGGAGTGACTCACAACCCGCAATCTCAGGAGCAGCGAGCCTGCGTAGGCTAGTGGTCATCCTGGCTATGATAGCCACTCCTCCCCCGCTTCCCTGGGGTCGAGGCTGGTGCCACACCTGAACCCCGGCTGGGCACATTCCCAGGACAGGAACCCTTCCCTCTGGGCCCAGCCAGGTCTCATCCACACACACCAGGTCGGCCTCCTCATCCGGGAGTAAATCCTTATTATTGTGTATCAGACAAAATTAAATAAATAAATAAAATAAATATTTACAACCGACCTGGTGTTAAGCAGTGACAGCCTGAGCCCATTTAAGACTGGAGGACAGAAGGAAAAGGGGGGACATGATCGAAACATTTAAATATGTTAAAGGGTTAAATAAGGTTCTGGAAGAAGTGTTTTTAATAGGAAAGTGAACCCAAGAACAAGGGGACACAATCTGAAGTTAGTTGGGGGAAAGATCAGAAGCAACATGAGAAAATATTATTTTACTGAAAGAGTAGTAGATCCTTGGAACAAACTTCCAGCAGACGTGGTTGGTGAATCCACAGTAACTGAATGTAAACATGCCTGGGATAAACATAGATCCATCCTAAGATAAAATACAGAGAATAGTATAAGGGCAGACTAGATGGACCAGGAGGTCTTTTTCTGCCGTCCATCTTCTATGTTTCTATGTTTCTAAGACTTATCTACCACTTCCTAGTGACTTTTTTTGTTCACAGCCCCCTCTAAGCAGTTGACAGACTCAGCCTCTTTTGCCCCCAACCCTCGGGGTTCTCATTTGACCCACCTGGGAAAGATGGAAGGCTGACAAAACATTCCTCAGACCTATTCTAGAATACAGCTCACCTGTGTGGAATCCACACTGCAGATCAGAGATTAACACAATCGAAGGAGTCCAGAAACTCCACTCCCCCTCACGCAACAAATGACCCTACTCCTCCAGACTTCAAATACTACATCTAGAAAATTTACAACTACGCCGTCTCCGAACTGATTTAACTGTTGTTCATAAAATTCTACATCATAAAGTATTCCCTGTCAGTGACTACTTCACCTTTAACAACAACACAAGAGCATGCAATTGATACAAACTAAATGTAAATCGCTCCAAACTTGACTGCAGAAAATACGATTTCAGCAATAGAGTGGTCACCGCCTGGAACTCATTACCTGGCTCTTGTTTCCTCCCCCAACCCCAAAACCTTCAACCTTACATTATCTACTATCGACCTCTCCCCTTTTCTAAGAGGTCTATAAGGGGCGCGCATAAGCACACTTATGTGCCTAATGTCCCTGTCCTACTGTCTTATTATCCTTTCTATTACTACATTCTACTTATGTTATGTTAATATGTACTACAATACTACTATACTTGTTTGACAAACAAACAAAAAATAAAATAAGTAAAATAAATAAAATAAATAAAATAAATAAAATAAATAAAATAAATAAAATAAATAAAATAAATAAAATAAATAAAATAAATAAAATAAATAAAATAAATAAAATAAATAAAATAAATAAAATAAAATAAATAAAATAAATAAAATAAATAAAATAAATAAAATAAATAAAATAAATAAAATAAATAAAATAAATAAAATAAATAAAATAAATAAAATAAATAAAATAAATAAAATAAATAAAATAAATAAAATAAATAAAATAAATAAAATAAATAAAATAAATAAAATAAATAAAATAAATAAAAAAATAAAATAAATAAAATAAATAAAATAAATAAAATAAATAAAATAAATAAAATAAATAAAATAAATAAAATAAATAAAATAAATAAATAAAATAAAATAAATAAATAAAATAAATAAAATAAATAAAATAAATAAAATAAAATAAATAAAATAAATAAAATAAATAAAATAAAATAAATAAAAAAATAAAAAAATAAAAAAATAAAAATAAAAAAATAAAAAAAATAAAAAAAATAAAAAAAATAAAAAAATAAAAAATAAAATAAATAAAATAAAATAAAATAAAATAAATAAAATAAAATAAAATAATATAAAATAAAATAAATAAAATAATAAATAAAATAAAACCTGGAGCCGGTGGGGAATTTGAACTGCTGGACCACAGCTGGCAGTCAGCTGGAGGAGCCTGCAGGGCTGCGCTCCAACCACTGTGCCGTCCATCCATCCCTCCGCTCTCTATTATTTGTTGACACAGATTTTTCTCCTTCCCCAAGTGACCCTACTGCCCTGACCCCCCCCCCCCCAGTTATACATTGAACCGACCCAGAGAAGGGCAGAGACTGAAAGCAACAAGCACAGAGCGACGGTTGGGAACCCGCAGCCGAGATGGACATGGTGCCCAGGGAGCATCGCGTGGCCACTTCACAACTGGTGGACTTCAGTTCCCAGGATTCCCGGCGTGGCTGGCTCAGGGGTTCCAGGAGTTGGAGTCCACAGTTGCCCCTCTCTGCTCTAAGGACCGGCCAGAGGGCACAAGCAGGAATTCAGCCTTTTGAAGAAATAACCTGGATTACAAGAATTTCCAGAGCGGTTGCTTCATTTCTTGGGCCGAGCCACTCCTGGCATAATTGGGCGAATGAACCCAGGCACGACTTTTTAAAAACAAAATAATCTTTATTAAATATATACATTAAAAAGAAACAAAAAAGAAAAAGACTAACAAACGTATAGACAGATAAAACATATGTTCACACAAAAAGGTATTTTCCGCATATACATATTTACAATTGTTGTTTATCACTCGTGACTCTCATTTTCTTTTCTTTTAAAAAAAAATATTTTTGGATTTTCAAAGATTTTACAAACAGACATAAGAAACAAAAAACAATAAAATAAACACATTACGCCCTGGCAAGACTTGCAAAAATTTAACCAAACTTAGAACCCAACTGTCGAAAGTGCAAAAAAAATTATGGAATGTATTACCATCTCTGGTGGACGTGTCCAGAAAGAAAGAAATTTTGGACTATGATTCAAACCTGGATAAATGAAATATTAGATTATGAACTAGACCTAAAACCAGAAACATATCAACGACTATTTAACTATACATATATTAACAATCACCCAACTAGCAATTCCACAAATGTGGAAAAATGAAAATATGCCCCTGAAACAATGGTCATTAATAAACTATTGGAATGCGCAGAAATGAGCCAGAGAAAGAAATATATATTATATGGGAGGAATTGTACATGTGGCTTGAAAAGAGAAAAAAAATATATATTAGGCGTGATATCCTGAGTAGTTGGAGCTTGCAGGCTATTTGATTGTTTTGCAATGTGTGTTCTGAGTCTAGTTTCAGTTTTTATGGCTGGGTTACTTTTGAGGGCTGGTTTCCAGATGTCTGGTAAGCGGGAGGTATCATCTTGCTTGTTCATATTTTGGGGATGTTTTTCTATCTCAATGGCTTCCATGATTATTCTTTTGCTGTAGTGTTCTGTTTTGGAAATTAATTTAGTGCTGTCAAAATCAATTTCATGTCCTGTAGTTTTGAAGTGTTGGAAAAGGGAGGAGTTTTTTCTTTTTTCCTTAATGCATTCTTATGTTCTGCAACACGTGCATTTACTCTCCTATATATATATGCCGGTCTTGGTATATTTGGGTTTCTTCCCGTGTAGGATTTGGAAATTTCTGGCGATGTTTCAACGAGGTCCCACTCGTCATCTTCAGGCTGGTGTTTCTGTCCTTGTTCTCAGGCGAACACTGCGAGACCTGAGCTGCCTTCCTTCTATAAATACTGGTGGCTGGGTGTGGTTTGATGGCTCAGCAATTGCCTGCTGTGTAGAAACTTCCTGGTGAGTCAGTGGGGTAACATCTGGGGTCGTTGATGTAGCTGAAGTATGCTGATTAGAAATTTCCAAATCCTACACGGGAAGAAACCCGAATACACCAAGACCGTCATACCTGTACCCGTGAAAATCTACGAAAACAAATATATATATTTGATAGCCCTCTCCTGGAGCTGTGATGTTCCTTCAATATACCAGGGTGATTCGACACAAAATGTAACCCTTCTCTGGTACAGAGCCTAGAGGATAATTCTCTGCCTTACAAGGCAAAGGTTGCAGGTTCAAGTCCCAGTGGGTATGGCTAGCTGATGAGGCCAAAATAAGGCCGAAATAGATCTATCCTAGTCTCCCTTAATTTTCAAATTCAGCTTAAACATGTGACATACACACACACACACACACACACACACACACACACACACACATATATATATATATATATATATATATATATATGTGTGTGTTTTCGTAAATTTTCACGGGTATATATATGTAGATTGTTCTGAGTTTGGGTTTTGCCCATTACACAGGGCAAAACCCAAACTCAGAACAATCTACATGTATATATATATATATATATATACACACACACAGTATATCTTCACGGGTTTTCAAAGGAGGCTTAAATCCTTTAAAATCCATTGAAAATTTTAAATCCATTGAAAATCCATAAAACCCTCCTTCAGTCCTACTGTGCCTCTACTGAAGAAAGTGGTGGGTTCCATCTGAGAAACATTATAGAACGACTGTTTAATGCAAAGGGTGGGTTTTAAAAGTCCAAATGCTCGTTCAGTACATAAAAGAATATCTTTCCTCTACTTCACGGAAATTCTTTTTTCACCGGGGGGGGGGCTTGGAACGAGGGGTCTCACATACACAGGTGACTCTCATTTTCTATGTAGATATGTGGTTTATTTTGTGTAGAGGGAAATGGTTGTCAGGCACCCTCTTGACTCTTGTGACAGGCGACCTAAAAATAAAATTTCTATATCAAATGCGTCTTGTTTGTGTTTCCCCCCAGAAGGGAATTCAATGCGGTGCAAAACCAAGTGAGTGAGTGCGGAGAACGTGGGATGGAATGGGGCCCCCAGAATTGCAGGGGGGCCTCGACTGGGCCCCAAATGGCTGAGCGAGGCAGTTGCAGGGGGGGTTGGCCTCGATTTAGTAGTTGTCGAGGGATCCGCAGCGGCTCAGGACGGACCCTCTGGCTTCCATCCCACGACAGACCGGGGCCTGATCCACTCAGGGTCCCCAGAGATGAGTCAGACTCTGTGGGGGCTGCAGGGGGGGCTCAAAGCAGGAGCTGGACAGGGCAGCCGGTTCATGTTAATGGATAATGGAGCTGCTCTCATCCAGGGGGCAAATTCCATGTTTGGCCCTGTTTGCACGTGGTGGGGGGAGGGGGGAGGGAAGCCATCTGCCCCGAAAGTGAATGGATGCTCCATTGCCCTTTCACTGCTCCCCCCCGGAAGCCCCTCCCCCATTTGTGTTCCCCTCTTTGGGGGGAGAGCGGCTGCTGAGGGCCCTGCTTAGATAAGTCCCCCCTTCAGCGCCCGGCTCCCCCTTGTCTGTGGGATTCTCTTAAGTGGGTGGTCCAGCCCCCCCCCTCTTTCCCATAATAGAGGCAAACATTGAACTCTTGAAAAATAAAGGAGGCTAAAAACACAGAGAGAATAGAATAGAATAGAATAAGGAATAGAATAGAATTCTTTATAGGCCACGTGTGATTGGACACACAAGGTGGTGCCTAGGCTCCCAGTGTACAGAGAGAAAATATACATTTGTGAAAAGTCGTGTGGTACAACACTAAGAAATGAAGAAACAATCTATATTAATAAAAGTCTTTAGGATACAAGCAACCAGTGGTCCTACGTGGGAGGAGATGGGGGACAGGAATGATGAGGAAAAACTGGTAGAAGTAGCAGTCGTGCAGCCTGAGTGAATAGTTTGACAGTCTTGAGGGAATTATTTGTTTAGCAGAGTGAGGGCATCGAGGAAAAACTGGAAAATGACAAGAAGGACCCCGGGGTGGTTTGATAGCCCTCTCCTGGTATTTGAGGGGCTGCCACAAGGAAGAGTTGAGGGTCCACCTATTCTCCGAAGCCCCTGAAAGCGAGAAAAGACCGGACGGAAAGGAGAAACTGAAGGATGAGGGAGGAATGTCCTGCACGTGGAAACAATCCACCCGTGGAAGAGAAGTGGCCTCCAGAGCTTGTGGGACCTTCATCCCTGGAGGCTTTGGAGAAGAGGTTGGAATTGCATTAGGGTCTCCTGCTTGAGCAGGGGGGCTGGACTAGAAGACCTCCGAGGCCCCTTCCAGCTCTGTTCCTCCCCTCTCCCTGCTCATCCTTTGTGCCATGGGGCAGGCAGAGACAAAAGCCGGGGAGGGGCTGGGCCTCTCTCCCCCTCCTGCCAGGCGTCTTGCCCAGCGATGCTGCCTGCCTGCTGGGTCTCTGTGTGCCAAGGGAGGAGCCCCCCCCCGTTTCCCAGGCTCAGGAGTGGGCTGGGGGGGGGCAATGGGAGACCACAAACTCCCCCCAACGCCTGTCTAATGCCTGCAGAGAACTAGTTCTGGATCCTTCCAAAGGCTTCCAGTGGGGGGGGAGGGCAGAGGGCCAAAGACCCTCGGCCAATGACCTCACGCCCTGTGTTTGCTCCCTCCAAGCGGGGAGGGGCTGAGCTGAGCAAACAAGGCTTTAGTGGGGGGGAGGCTGGGCAGCCCAGCCAGAAGCCGAGGGCCGGCCACTGACCGCCATGGAGCTGCTGCGTCTGACACTACTGCTGCTGGGCTGCCTCTGCGGGGCCTTTGCGGCCGAAGGTGAGTTCCGGGGCGGCCCCCTCCCCAGTGCGCCCCCCCTCACCCGCCCCCTTCGCCTCCATGGAATTCAGGACAAGAAGGAGCCGGGGGATCTGTGCGCAACCCTCCCAACGTTTTGGGTCATAGGGCCAGGGGGGCTGGGGGGGCCCCGGGAGGTCTCCTAGTCCACCCCTGCCCCTGCCCCACCATAACTGTGGGGCTTCTTGTAGACCTCCATCCATGCAGGACCTTCCCTGAAACTTTGCTTCTGTTTCCTAAAGGGGCATTTCACTAGGGGTGGGAAAGGGGTCAGCTTGGATTCACCTATTATGAAGCGGCTGGACAGGAGATTTCAATAGAAGAGAATAACAGAGTGGAGGGGGGACCCCGGAGGTCTTCTAGTACCCCCCCTCTGAAAAATCCTCACAGCTGGATCCTCATCCTTCTTCCATTCTGGACAAATGGCCTAAGAGCCTGGGTGGTGCAGTGGTTAGAGCGCAGTACTGTCTGCAGGCGACTTCTGCTGGTCACCGGCTGCCAGCAGTTGGAGCAGTTCAAATCTCACCACCGCCTGCAGGTGGACTCAGCCTCCCCTCCTTCCCGGTGGGCAAAGTGAGGGCCCAGGTTGTGGGGGGCAAGAGGCGGATTCCGTCAGGGCTCAGAGGGGGCTGGGAGAGCATCGGGACGCGGCAGAGAAGCCCAAATCTAAACCTCAATGCTGCCTAGTCTCTTCTGGAAGCCCCCCAGGGATGGAGCACTCACCCCTTCTGGAGGCCAGTCTTCCATTGGTCAGTTGTTAGGAGGTTTTAAGGATCTGAGGGATCCCTGAAGGGGATTCTGCCCCACAGTGCTGCCCCAAACAGCACTTCAGTGCTCAGCGGGTGACGGTTGGGGTCAGAGAGGGAGGCAGATCAGAGGTGGGGGGGGGGGTGAAGGCCGTGTCCCACTGTAGCTGGTCAGAAAATGGGCAGGGTCCTACTGGAGGAGGCAGTGTCCCTCCAGCAGAGGGGCCTGAGGGGCAGCCCCATGGCCAGCAAGGCTAACAGCCCTGGTCTCAGGCTGAAGCCCTCGTCCTGAGTTGGAGACTTTGGCCTGACACAGTGGGAATTAGGGAGGGGCGGTTGCAGGAGAGAGAGACTGGCCAGGGGATCCAAGGTCATCCTTTATTCAGCACCAGCTGGAAGTACAGGGGAGGGTCGTTGAGAGAGTGGCCCACGTGGTGATGAACTTGTGGGTGGGGGGACGAGGGGTGAACCTTCACCTGGGTGGGGAACTGTAGGAACAGTTTGTGTCCCACACGGTTCTGCTCACAAATTAGAACCTGGGGGGAGGCCGAGGGTTGTTAATTGGGGCGCTGACCCCTGGGCCACCAGATTAGCATCAAGGGAGCTTCCCTGCCCTTCCCGACACTCGTGTCCATCCCCAAGAGGCCGGAGGGGGGCTCAGGTGCCCACCAAACAGGAGCGGTGCAGTAGCTCAGCGGGTGAGACGCTGAGATTGTTGGGCGCAAAGCCTGCAGCCTGGGTTCGAGACCCGAGCGCCACACCAGGGCCGAGCTCCCATCCTCACCCCAAAACTCCTGCCAGCCGAGCAGTTTGAAAGTGTGCGGATGATGCGCGCAGATAAATAGGCAGCCCTTCATGTCTTCGGACAGGGCGGGTTTAATGGCCCTGAAAGGGAGTCGTGGTGAGTAATGAGGAGGGACCCTTTGCCCCCCAAATGCCCGGGGCTCCCTTAAGGCCCTGCCCGCCTGTCCCTCCTGCCTCCCAGAGTCCTGCCAGGACCGCTGCGACCTGGGCTTTGACAGCCAGAAGAAGTGCCAGTGTGATGACCTCTGCCTCTACTACCAGAGCTGCTGCGGAGACTATGCCAGTGTCTGCAAAGTGAAAGGTAGGAGCAGCCCCCCCCCGGCCCCCCGGCCCCCCCTCTGAGAGGACGGGGCTCCCTGGCAGAGGAAGGGGGAGGGCTGGGATCCACGCCTGGGGGGCTGGAAGTGGGAGGCCTTGAGCCCCTCCCTCAGCTGCCAACTGGGCACTGCCAGGGCCTCCTCCTCCTCCGGCCCCCTCCCCTCCCCTGCTGGGTGGCTCTGCCACTATGAGGGGGGAGAAAGGGCGGCTGGGGCTAGGGGGGAAGGGGGGAGGGCCAGTTTCTCGGCTACCATCTGGGCACAGTGCCAGCTCTGCCGGGGCCAGGGGCAGCGCTGGGTGTCTCTGTATGAACTTACAGTGCCCCCCCCCTTTAGGTCACTCCACTCCTTTGTCCTAGGTCCGGGATGGCGAACATTTTTTCCCTTAGGTGCCGAAAGAGTACGCGTGCCCGCTATCACGTATGCGCGAGTGCCCACACCCATAATTCAATGCCTGGGGAGGGCGAAAACAGCTCCCCCCCCCACCTTGGAGGCCCCCTGGAGGCCAGAAATGGCCTGTTTCCCAACCCCTGGTGGGCCCAGTAGGCTCGTGTTTTGCCCTCCCCAGGCTCCAAAGGCTTCCCTGGAAATGGGGGAGGGTAAAAACGCCCCCCCCCAGAGGGTCCCTGGAAGCCAAAAACGCCCCCCCCAGAGCCTCTGTGTGAGCCAAAACGCAGCTGGCCGGCACTCCCAAGCCCCTTGGAGCTGAGCTAGGGCAACGCTCACATGCCAGCAGATACAGCTCCACCGTGCCAGAGGGTCACCCCCACTGCCAGAGACAGAGCAAGGGGTCTCCAAGCTTGGCAACTTTAGGACTTGAGAACTTCAACTCTCAGAATTCCATAAGTGAGCTGGGCAATTCTGTGTGTGAAAGTCCACAGGTCTTAGAGTCGCCAAGGGTGGAGACCCTCACCCTACGTGAATTTGGATGGGGACAAAGTGACCACTCACCCTCCCAACCACAGAATGTTCTGTTGAAGACAACAGTTGTGTTCTGTCTCAGCACGTGGGGGCAAGATTGACTCTGAGCAAGGGGGGAGGAGAAGAAGGCAGAGCCTGACTGTCTAAGGGGCTCCAGAGAAAACGCTTGATTGTTTGATATTGATTGATTGATTGATTGATTGATTGATTGATTGATTGATAAGCCGACCAACTCCCTCCAGACTCCGAGCAGCATACAACAATTAAGACAATATAAAAAACCATTAAACTCCCTAAATGGGAAGCCCACAGGTCTTGAAGGGTCAGCAGCAGAGTGAAAAGCAAATGACTCGAAAGGACAAATGGCTGATGCCTGGCATCGCGTGGTCGCTGCTTGGTACCCGCTCCGTCCTTTGGGTCACGAGAACGAGACACGCCCGGCTGTGCCTGGGCCCAGGATCTGGACCAGGCAGCTTCAGGGGGGCCTGGAGAGACGGTGCTGAGACAACCAGCAATCCTGCAGCTGCCAGAGTCATGGGCCCCCAGGGTGGAAGGGCCCTGGAGGTCATCTAGTCCGACCCCCTGCCATTTCAGAGACAGGGGGCTCTCGAATGGCTTCTTCAAAGCCCCCACAACTTCTGCAGGGGGGCCGTTCCCCTCATTTCCCCACTTGGCTGCCTCCCGCCGGTTGTATCTTGACCTGCCTTCGGACGCCCTGGAGCAGTGGTGGGGCCACAGGGGCCACACGGAGCCGTATCCGCTGGCACGTGAGCCGTTGCCCCAGCTCAGCTCCAACGCGCATGGCTGTGCCGGCCAGCTGAGTTTTGCCTCGCACAGGGGCTCAAGGGGTGTGTGGGTGTTTTGGGCTTCCAGAGAGCCTGGGGGGGGGGGGGTGGAAGCCTTTGGAGCCTGGGGAGGGCAAAACACGAGCCTGCTGGGCCCACCAGAAGTTGGGAAACCGGCCATTTTTGGCCCCCAGATGGCCTGGGGGGGGCAGGGAAAGCTGTTTCTCCCTCCCCAGGCCTTGAATTATGGGTGTGGGCACTCGCGCATGGGTGACAGTGTGCGTGCATGCCCTTTCGGCACCCGAGGGAAAAAAGGTTCGTCCTCACTGCCCTAGAGAATAATTGCCCCCCCTTCCTTGAGGCAGCCCCACAAGTGCTGGAGGGCTGCTGCCGTGCCCCTCCCCCTAATCCTTGCTTCTGCCCTCCCCCCCTTACAGTGACCCGCGGGGACGTCTTTCTCCGGCCAGAGGACGACTACCAGGATTACTACGAGAATGTGGCCAACGCCACGGCCCCGGTGCCCCCCCTCGCCACCCCAGAGCCCACCCTGGGCCCCGAGGATGAGGAGGCCACGACCCAGGCCTGGCCGGAGGACTATGCCTGGACAGAAGACGGGAGGTGGCTGGAGGGCCCCATGGAGGGAGGCCCCTGGGGCCCCACGGAGGCTGCTGCAGCCCCCCCCGAGGCAGAGGCGGAGGAGACCCTGTGCAGTGGGGAGCCCTTCGACGCCTTCACCAGCCTGAAGAACGGCTCCATCTTCGCCTTCCGAGGTAGCCCAGCACCAAAGACCCCCCTCCCTCCCTCCCTCCCCTGGGGCGGGCTCCCCCCGCGCTCTCCTAGGCCCCCACAGAGCAGCTGGGCCTCTGGGGAGGGGGAGCAGCAGCCCCTCTTGATGCCTGGAGGGGGGCACGGCATTGTTGCTCCCCCACCCCTGGAGGGAGAAGGGCTCCCAAAGCCCTGGGCCCCATCCCCAGGCCAAAGCCCCCACCCACCTTTTGTCCTTCCCTGCTCCCCACTCACCTCCAGTCCAGAGGGGGAGACGATGCACCCGGGTGGGGCCAGAGGCGCTGGTGGGAGGGGCCAGAATTCGGGGGGGTCGCCCTGCCAGCCTGACTCTTTCCGAAAGGCCCCTCCCACCACCGGTGAGGGAACCCCTGCGGGAGCGGGGGCTAGGGGGGGCTCCCCAATGACACCTCACCCGCGGCCTGCCTGGCGCAGGGGAGTACCTGTACGAGCTGGACGAGAAGAGCGCCCGGCCGGGCTACCCGAAGCTGATCCGGGACGTGTGGGGCATCGACGGCCCCATCGACGCCGCCTTCACCCGCGTCAACTGCCAGGGCAAGACCTACCTCTTCCAGGTAGGCGCGCAGGGGGAGGGCCGGGCGGGGGGAAACAGGGGGGACCCCGGGATGCCTGGCTGCAGCCGCCCCACCTCTCTCTCCCCCGCTCTCTCTCTCGCCCGCCCTGAAGGGGAGCCGCTACTGGCGCTTCGACGACGGCCGCCTGGACCCCGACTTCCCCCGCAACATCTCCGAGGGCTTCGATGGCATTCCAGACGACCTGGACGCTGCCCTCGCCCTGCCCGCTGAGGACTACCTGGCCAGCGAGCGCGTCTACTTCTTCAAAGGTGCCCAGCCTCGGGGGGGGAGGGGACTGCCCTGGGGGGGTCTTCCGAAGGGCCTGGCAGGGCTGATGGCGTCCGGGGGTCTCTGGGTAGGGAGCCGCTACTGGTCCTACGACTTCGCCCACCAGCCGAGCCGCGCCGAGTGCGAGGAGACGAGCCCCTCGGTGGTCTTCGGCCACTACGCGGGCCTCAAGCAGGACAGCTGGGAGGAGATCTTCCGCCTGATCTTCCGGGGCGCCCGGACAGGTGAGCACTGCACACACACACACACACACCGCCCTCGCCGCTGACCACCCCCCTTGTCTACCCCAGAGGGGGCCTGCTACGGTGGGGCGGGGATGCGTGGGGGGCCACACCTGGGAAGGGGGTGAGATTGCACGCGGACACGCAGGGGCTTCTATGCCTGGGGGGACACGGCATTCTTGCTCCCCCGCCCAGAGGGAAATGGTCCCAAACCACTTGGCCCCACCCCCATGACAATGTGGGGGAGCTCACTCCCTGGCAGGGCCCCCACCCACGCTTTATACCTTCACCTTATACCTGCCCAGGTGTGGTAGCCGAAGGGCGCCAGACTCCGCTGGCCCCCCTCCAAGGCCCGGGGGCGTGCGCGCATTCCCATCCCCCCCAGCAGCCCCCTCTGAGCCGCCTGCCCACCTCCCCCCTGCAGGCAAGGGCAGCCAGGCGCGCTCCATCGGGCGGGACTGGCGCGGGCTGCCCTCCCGGCTGGACGCGGCCCTGCTGGGCAGGATCTACGTGGCGCAGAGCCCCGCCAGGACGCCCACCCGCCGCAGGGCCTCCCGCCGCCGCCACCGCAAGGGCTACCATCGCCGGCAACGCTGGGGCCGCCTGGACACCTTGGCCTTCTGGGAGTCGCTGGGCGGCGGCCTCAGCTCCGAGTCCGCGGACGGCGACTGGCTGCTCTCGCCCTGCCAGCCCTTCCAGAGCGCCTACTTCTTCCAGAACGGTGAGCAGCCCCCCCCCCCCCCCCCGTTCTTGGATTCGCTGGTGGAACTCCTGGCCACGAGAGGTGGGAGGGTGGGCTGCAAGGCCCATTGCCCCAGTGCCCCTCAATTGTGTTCTATTTCGCTCCTTCCCAGGAAGAAGTAAACATTTCACACACACACACACACAACTCTCCAATTTCGAATTTTAGTGTTAATATTTATTATTTTTATAAGATGGAAGCAAACTTTGGGCTGGGGGAGGCTGCACTCCGTCCTTAGCTGGGAGCAAGTCCCACAGAGCTCAGTGGAGCCCCAGTCAGAGGGATCCCTTGGGAGGGACCCCCACATTCCCTGGGGTCACACGCCCCCCCTGCCTGGCATCACTCCGTGCCCCCCCCACACACACACTATTTGAGAAGCCCTGCATTAGTTTCCCCTGCACTGCAACAGGGGGGCTGGGGGGTCCCAAAGGGGGAGGGCAGCCGTGGTCCCACCCTGGGGTCCCCATAGGTTCTGTTCTCACAACCTCAGGGTTTCTGGACTTCAACTCTCCAAATTCCTGCACCCCCCCCACCCCCCCTGGCAGCTTTGGGAAAGTGGCGGAGGAATTCTGGGCGCTGAAGTTGCCGACACCCACCCCTCCGGCCAGGTCCGGCTAAGGCAGTAGGGCGGGGGTGGGGGGCTGGGTGACCCCAGGGAACATGCGTGGCCCCTCTCAACTGACCCCCCTAGCCGAATGCCCCCAGGTAAGTGGGGAGGGCCCCCTCCCCCAGCCAGGAGCTTGCTTGGAGATCATAAGAAGTAAAAGAATAAATATTAACCCTAAAATTCCAGGGGGGGCCAGATCGGAGGGTTGTGGGGGGGGGTGAAATGTTTGCTTTTTCCTGGGGGGGGGCTCAGGGGTCCCAGCCAGGGCTGGGGGACAGAGGGGGGCTGGGGAAGGGCAGGGGGAGGGCTCTTGGGGCTGACCCTCCTCCTTGACCTTTCCCTTCCAGACAAATACTACCGGGTCAACCTGCACACGCGGAGGGTGGACTGGGTCTACCCCCGGTACCCTCGCTCCATTGCCAAGTACTGGCTGGGCTGCCCCTCCGAGGACCTGCGCTGAGCCCTCGGGACCTGCTGACCGGCCCAATAAAGTCCCCCTCACTGCCCCCAACCCAGCCTGCCTGCCTCTGTCTCCTTGGGCAAGGGGGAGGGGGGTCCTGGGGGAGGGGGCTCGCCTGGTCAGCATCCCCCTCTGCGGGCCTCCTGCTGACCTTCCAGGGCAGCCACCTTACAAAGGGAGTAGCCGCCTTGCACCCCCCCTGCCTGCACCCCCCACCCCTGGGGGCTTCCTCTGAGGAGCCGCCAGAGGTTGGGCAGGCCAGTCACGGGGGGGGGTTGGGGGGGCAGAGGGAGGAAAGGAATCAAGCCAAGGGAAAGGTCAATTCATGGGGGCTGCAGCTGGAGGGGCTGGTTGAGAAACTGGGGAGGGGGGAAGAGGGGGGCAGAGGGGGCCCAAGCGGAGGAGAAGCAGCACAAGTGGGGGGTGGGGGGGGCAGAGGGCTGGGGGAAGGCAGGCAGGCAGGCAGTTGGGGGTCCTGTCCAGGGTGCTGCCCCCCTCCCCTCCCTCGCCCCAGCTAGGGGGCTACAGAACCGAGCTTGGGCTTGAAGCAGGTAGGAGAAAGAGGGGCAGAAGGGCCCCCCCCTTCCCCACGATGCCCCTCACTCACCCACACCCAGGGACACAAACGTGGGGCAGCCCCCCCAATTAACCCTTGTCTGGCAGAGGAGGGGGCTCAGAGTCGCTTCCCTGCAGAGTCCAAGAAGACGCAGCCCAGTTTTGTGAGTCACAGTTTATTGCACACAAACAAGGGTCCAGTGTGGCTGCACAAGGGCCCAAGAGTCCGGTGGTTGGAGCACAAAGCGGTAGCTGCCCAGTGGAGGAGGCCCGCGAGGCCCAACCAGGGCGCCACGCAGGAGGCTCAGATCCCTGGGGTGGCCAATCAAGTCTTCTCTCAGGCGGGGGCCCCTCCCTCTCGCGACCCAAGTGGGGAAGTGGCTTTTCTGCCCCCCGCCCCACCAGCGGCTGTGTTGAGGAGACCCCGGTGGGAGGGGGGCAGCTGGCTCAGGGGTCTGTGGAAGGTGGGGGGAGGTCCGGGTGCCCCCTCCCTGGGGAGAGCCAAGGGGGCCGTCTGCAGGGCCTCTGGGAGCCCCGCCCTGGCCTACAGCTGCCCCAGCTCCCCTTCCATGGCCCGCACCATCACGTAGAGCTCCGCCAGGCCCACCACGGAGGCCGCGATGACAGCCGCGATGACCCGCTGGAAGGAAAAGGGGGGGACGTCAATTCTGCCTCCTGCGCCCTCTCCCCGCCCCCCTCTCGCCTCCTCCCTTTCAGCCCGGCCTCTTCTCCCGGGGGGGAGGGGGGCAGCCCAGGACACCAGGGCCGTGGAGTGGGGGCAGGGGGGGAATTTGTTTGCTTGGGAGCCAAAAGGGCCCATGTGCCTGGGACAGTGCGCAGGGGGGGGTGCCCACGCCCATAATGCAATGCTCCCTCCCCACACGGGCAACCCTCACGGAAGCCTCCGGAACCCATGGGTGGCGAAAAAGCTTGTTCCTGAGTTTCCCATAGGCCCGTGGTGCCGTTTCCCGCCTTCCTCAGGCTGCAGGAGCCGGACGCAGCCTCCCCCCGAAAATCAGCCGGCCAGCGCGAACGTGTGGACTAGAGGTGACCCATGGCCACACCTGGCCTGCCCTCAGGTATGGCTCCGTCCGCCACCTGTAGCACCTGTGCCACGCGTTCGCCACCACGGGGGAAGATCGTGGCTACGTTGAGCCGGTCCTCGACTTATAATGGCCGACTCTTCGAAGTTACAACAGCACTAAAGTGACCTACGGCCGTTTTTCACACTTAGAAGAGTGGCGTCAGTTGGGCAGCTGGTCTGTATTGACGGCCCCTGCAGTGACACACCCCCACACCCCGAGGTCACACGATCCTCCTCTGCGGCCTTTGGCCAAGCCAGTGGGGAAGCTGGGTTCACTTAAGGGCTTGTGGCTCACTTAACAACGGCTGCAAGGGAAGCTGCAGAGTGGGGCCAGGCCCAGGCGAAAACTCTCTCGCTTGGCTATGTGGCGGCACCTTGGGCTCACCGGTGGCCATAAGCCCAGGGGGGGAGGGGGGGCAGACACTCCCTGCGAGACCCTCCCCCCAGGGGACCCCAAACTGCCTGACACCCCCCCCCCCCCGAGGGGCCCCTCCATCCATCCATCCCGCCCGCCGGCCCTTACTCACCGCTGCCGTCTCGGCAAAGATGTAGTGGCTGCCCAGGAAGGCGCAGGCAAAGGTGGCCCCCACCGTGACCAGGAAGTTGATGAGGGTGACGGTCACTGCTTTGGCCGACCTGACTGGGAGAGCGGAGGAGAGACCAGACCTCGGTCTGCAGGGGCCCCTCCAGAGGACGCCCAACTCCAACGCCCAGCCTCCTTCCCCTGCGCAGAGGATGCTGGGACCTTGCCCTTCAGCAGCCCCTCAGAGAGCCAGGCGCCCTCTGCTGGACTGGGCTGCACACTGCACGCTCCACCCCCTTCGGGCCCCATTTAGGCCTCCAGCCTTGACCCTGAAGGGCTCCTGCTTGGGGTTAACACTCAGGGGGGGGGGCATCCTCCCCCCAAAGGGCTCCCAAATGTTGTGGAGCGTTATTGATTTATTGATAAAATTGATTGGCTGCTGTCTGATCCAAGGGCAATTCTGGGCCCTGCTTACAATCTTTAAAAGGCAAAAACTATACAAAACCTGAAAGCCACAAATTCTGAGCCCAGGTTCAAAGATTGGGGGCAGGGGGAGCAGGATGAGGTGCGAGTGTTAAGTCTCCCCACCCACCCCTCCTGGTGTAAAGTGCCTCCCTAACAACCACACACACACACACCCCAGGAGCCCCAGGCCAAGTGAGAAAGTCGGGGCTTTAAGCTCTTCTGAGTGGTCAGGAGGGGCTCCGAGGGGGGGGGGGAGATTGAGTTCTCCAAGGGGGAGGCCGCCCCCCCCCCAGCCAACCGTCTGCCGGACTCACCTTGCCTCCCGAGATCAGCCAGGCTGCCAGGGGGGTTCAGCTCCTTGGAGGGGGAAGGAGAACGATCCCGGTCAGTTCTCAGCCCAGCCCCCCCTCCAAATCCTCTCTGGTCAGCTGGCCAAGACCCCTGGGTTCAGCCTGGAGGAGGCCTACGCAGCGCCCACGCTCCCTCCATGCCCCCGCTGCACAGGGAGGGCTGAGCTCCAGGGGGTCGATGCAGCCCAGGGACGGAAGGGGCCACCTGCACACAGAACTGAGGCTCCCTGGCTGGCTCCAGCCCTTCTCTGACCACTGGAGCCCCTCAAGCAGACCGGGGGGGGGGGCACGGGCCAGCCACGCAGGGCAGGAAAGGGGCCTCCTCCTCCTCCCCCCTCCACCTCAGGGGTCCGACTCGGAAGGCGAGGCCTCGGCTGAGGGTGGCCCCTGTGAGCACGCTCCCCCTCCTCCTCCTCCAAGCGAGGCTCCTTTCCAGATGCCCCCTCCTCTCTCCGCAGCCCTTGAAGAGGGGTGGCCATGAGTTAGCATGGGGGGTTGCAGGCACTGAGGGTGTTACCTAGCTGGGTAACGAAATGCCCGACAGCACCAAGGACTCCCCCCTCCCCACGCGGAGCCACAGCTGTTCTCCCCCATTGGTCCCACGCGTGGCTCCCACACAGCTCAGGGTCTGCAGAGAACTCATGTCCCTGGAGGTCCCAAAGGAGACGCAACTGGACTTTCTGGCTTTCGCTTCTCCTCCAAGCAGCTTCCTCAGCTCTGGCTGGGGGGTGGGGAAGGGAAGGGTCTGTCCCCCTTGCAGACAGCGGGTGATTCCAGAGAGTCCTTGAGGCCACGTTGGAGGTTTACACCTGAGTCCTCAGGTCCCCTGAGTGGGGCGAATGGGGAGGGGTGTGGAGCCTCCTTGGAGCTGCGGAAGGGACTGTGTGGAGATGGATGAGGCCGTATCCCTCCCCCCTCCCCTTGAGGGAGGGCTGTTTAGTTTGGACCCGGGTGGCCCCCATGACCCCTCTTTCAAACCAGCGTCCCCCCCTCTGCCCCAAATGTGGGCTTTGCTTCCCCCAAAGGAGCGGAGTCTATCTTTCAAAGGCGGCCAGAAGGGTCTTGTCTTCCTGTGCTGCGCATGCGTCTGTGGACATCTGCACATAACTCCCTGCATTGTGCTGCATGTGCCCTGTGGCTCCATTTGTGTCTGGGCGTTTTACCCTTGGGGTGGACACGCTCCTGCCTTGGTGTGTTCTTGGGTTGGAAGAGTGCATGTGTGTTGTGTTGTGTTGGCCAAAGATCCTTCTGTTCCCCACCACCGTCCAGCCGGAGCTGAAGAAGCTGCTTGGATGAGAACTGAAAGGCCTGGAAGAAAAGCCAGGAGGTCCAGCCCCCTCTTGAAAAAGCCCCTGTGGGGCAGCCAGGACCGGGATGAGGGAGAATCGCCACAGGGGTTTCGTGTCTCTGTTTTCCCTCCGTGGACTGAAGCAGCTTCTTGGGGGTGAAGCTGGACACTTCCAAGGGGGAAAAGCCCAGGTGCCTTTTGAGAAGCACTTTTGGGTTTGCCACCTTGAGTTACTCAAACAATAATAAAGGGGGGATAAAACGGGCTGCAAGAATGGTGGAAGGTCTTAAGCATAAAATGTATCAGGAAAGACTTCATGAACTCAATCTGTAGAGTCTGGAGGACAGAAGGAAAAGGGGGGACATGATCGAAACATTTAAATATATTAAAGGGTTAAATAAGGTCCAGGAGGGAAGTGTTTTTAATAGGAAAGTGAACACAAGGACAAGGGGACACAATCTGAAGTTAGTTGGGGGAAAGATCAGAAGCAACGTGAGAAAATATTATTTGACTGAAAGAGTAGTAGATGCTTGGAACAAACTTCCAGCTGACATGGTTGGTAAATCCACAGTGACTGAATGTAAACATGCCTGGGATAAACATATATCCATTGTAAGATAAAATACAGAAAATAGTATAAGGGCAGACTAGATGGACCATGAGGTCTTTTTCTGCCGCCAGTCTTCTATGTTTCTATGTAATCTGATTAATAAATAAATAAATAAAAATACGACAAATAAATAAATAAAATCAAATAATTCAACAGCTGACCTGGCAGTTGATGTTCCTTGTCATCTGCTTGTATTCCTCATTGGCCAACCGAGCTTTGATCTTCTCCAGCCGGGCCACCAACTCCGGGTTCTGGAACAGAAAGACCAACACAAACTATTTCAGGAATGAACCCACATTTAACAACAACAACAAATGCTGAGGTTTATTCTCTCCTGGTCAGATCCCACTTAACAGAGTAACAGAGCGGCAAGGGACCTTGAGGGTCTTCTAGTCCAACCACAAGCAGGCGACCGTAGACCAGTGGGGTCCAAGCTTGGAACTTTAAGGCTTCAGCTCCCAGAATTCCCAGCCAGCTCCGGAAATGGAAGTCCCCAAGTCTTAAAGTCCCCAAGTCTGGACACTCTGCACAAGTCCACCCTCTTCCTAGAAACACCAACAACTCTGATGTCCTCAGTTCAAACAGGACAACGACACACGGGGATGGTGAGAAAGTCACGGCCTCCTTCACGGCAGGAAGAGTTAAGTGACCTGCAGAAGGGGAGACGGACGGGTGTGGTCCACTCTCAGAGCGCTCGTCAGAGGAGGGAGAGGCCTCCTTGCCACCTTGTTCCAGAGAACCAGGACAGGGGGGGAAACTGCAAGGGGAGGAAGGGCCAGCCAGTCAAAGTGGCTACTGTAGGGTCTCCTTCACTGGAGGCTTCGGGGTCATAGGTCAGGAACTCTCTCTCTCTCTCTCTGTGCCTTCCAACTCTATGGTCCTATGATGAAAAGTGACCTTCCTGGGGATGGCTCCAAGGGGCTGGGTGATACATTTGGAGGGGGAAAGGGGGGCCCTGCACTTTGTGTTTTGCCTCCTAGGTCCTTCCCTCCTCTTCCCTATGTTTATTTATTAGATTTATTCATTTATTACATTTGTATGCCGCCCCTCTCCGAAGACTCAGAGCGGCTCACAACCATAAAGCAGAGCACAAATCCCATGATGAAAACAGTTGAACATGTTGCTTATCTCTCTGCCCAGAGCGACTCTTGGAGGCTCCGATGGCATAAAACAGAGGCATGAAGGCACTGGGAGCATGAAGGTTCACAAGCACGGAGTAAACAAAGGACTGAAGCCAAGAGCAGAGAGGGCTCAGGGGTCGGCACCTGCCTCTCCTTCAGCCCACCACACCCAGGGCCATTTATTTATTTATTCAATTTTTATGCCGCCCTTCTCCTTAGACTCAGGGCGGCTTACAACACTGTTAGCAATAGCACTTTTTAACAGAGCCACCAGCCTATGGCCCCCACAATCCGGGTCCTCATTTGACCCCCCTCGGAAGGATGGAAGGCTGAGTCAACCTTGAGCCGGTGATGAGATTTGAACCACTGACCTTCAGATCTACAGTCAGCTTCAGTGGCCTGCAGTAGAGCACTCTACCTGCTGTGCCACCCTGGCTCTTGTGTAATGCCTCTCCACTGGAGGCCCAGGCCAAAGGGCTGAACCAGGCTGGACACAGATCTCGCTCCAAGGGCTCAGATCTTCTCCCGCGTCCAGGGAGCTAAACTCCCTCGGCCTCTTCTGCCAGGGGGAGTCAGGCCGGGCAATCCCCTGGAGCCCTTATGACCGTCCTCCCACGAGTGTGATATTAGGGTCAGCTTGTCTGAGGTTCCAGTAGGGGAAGTTTTACTGGGAAGGTTTGTTGTCTGTAGTCTGAAGGCACAGAAGCTCACACCACCCAACTGTGTGTTTGTGTCCCCCCTGTGTTGCGTCCCCCTCCCCTACTCGTGAGGAGATCGGTTATTTTTCTCTTTGGAAATTAAAAAAATAATAAAAGCAGTTAGTCCTCAACTTACATCAACAATTGAATCAAAAAATTGCACTTGCTAAATGAGGTATTTAAATGAACTTTGCCCCGTTTTATGGCCTATCTTGTTGTTACATGAATTACTGCAATTGTTAGATGGAAAGGAAAAATTTGTATATGTTTGACAATAAGCTGGACTTTGCGTTTGAAAGTACGTTGGGTTTTTTTAACTTGGTGTTGGAGAAAAAATAAAAAAAATTATGATGCAATAAATGACTGAGATGGTTGCTAAGTGAATCCGGCTTCGGTATGGACCAGTCAGAAAGTCACGAAAATGGGATTATGTGACCCCTGGACCATCATAAATGGGAACCAGCTGCTCATATTTTGAGTCTGGATTTTGATGACATGACCATGGAGATGTTGCAATGCTTGTAAGGATGGAAAACATTCCTCACAGGTCATAGGTTTTTTTCCAGTGCTATCACTAAATGAACTGTAAGTCGAGGACCGCCTGCCATGCCCAATACGTACCCTGGGTGGTTCTGTCACTTCAGGGAGAACGATTTCACTGCCTTCCAACAG
Organism: Erythrolamprus reginae; assembly: GCF_031021105.1. NCBI lineage: Eukaryota > Metazoa > Chordata > Lepidosauria > Squamata > Dipsadidae > Erythrolamprus > Erythrolamprus reginae. Next base: position 426,013,107 of record NC_091950.1, read on the forward strand.
GTCATGAAGATACACCGGAGAACCTGAGGGCAAGACAAGGCAAATGGAGGCAGATGTTTCCATCGGAATCCCAGCCCTGACGCGTGCGGGACAGGCAGGGGAGCAAGATCCGATCTTCCCAGGCCAATGCTGAGGCCATGCTTCCACGTTAATAATCAAGCAGAGCCTGGACCTGGCTTTACACGGAATGCAATAAAAGCTGTGGTCAGATAGGAATCTGCAAGTGTAGCTGTTTAAAAAGTACGCCTTTGACATTAGGAATCACCTCAAAAGTGTCATGCGTCCCTTTCTCAACAGCAAGGTTGTTAGTTTGCTAGTTTTCTTTTTCAAAGCACCAGAGCACTTTTAATCCCAGCGCCCTCGTTTATTTCTTAAAATGCTGCCAAGCACAGCACAATGCAGCACAGGCCTCCTGGGAAGCAACATTCGGACACCCAGGAAGCCATTTACTCCCTTGGGATCATTGCAGAGGAAGGAAAGGGCTTTGCCTTCTGCCCGACAACTCCGGTTAAGGCTTGGAAACTAGCGAGAGCTTTAGAGCAGTGTTTCCCAACCTTGGCAACTTGAAGATATCTGGACTTCAACTCCCAGAATTCCCCAGCCAGCGAATGCCAAGGTTGGGAAACACTGCTTTAGAGAATCTTATAGGACAGAAAAAATTATTCTATTGATCTAGGCTGCTCTCTCAGAGAGATACAGTGGTACCCCTGCCTAAGAACGCCTCTACTTAAGAACTTTTCTAGATAAGAACCGGGTGTTCAAAAGTTTTTTGCCTCTTCTTAAGAACCATTTTCTACTTAAGGACCTGAGCCTAAGAACCCAGGAACTTAAGAACCCAAGCGTAAGATTCTACTTAAGAATCTCAATCTGTATAGTCTGGAGGACAGAAGGAAAAGGGGGGACCTGATCGAAACATTTAAATATGTGAAAGGGTTAAATAAGGTCCAGGAGGGAAGTGTTTTCAAGAGGAAAGTGAACACAAGAACAAGGGGACACAATCTGAAGTTAGTTGGGGGAAAGATCAAAAGCAACATGAGAAAATATTATTTTACTGAAAGAGTAGTAGATCCTTGGAACAAACTTCCAGCAGACGTGGTAGATAAATCCACAGTAACTGAATTTAAACATGCCTGGGATAAACATAGATCCACTAAGATAAAATACAGGAAATAGTATAAGGGCAGACTAGATGGACCATGAGGTCTTTTTCTGCCGTCAGTCTTCTATGTTTCTAAGCCTGCAAAGATTTCCCAGGAAATTTAAGAGCGGCACAAAGGCCCAGCCACTTTCTTTCCATTCGCCCTTTAATCCTGGCCATCTCGGGCTTTCAGTGGTGCTTAAGGAGACTTTGGCAGTCCAAAGCGAACGAATTAAGTTCTTAAGTAGAGGTACCACTGTACTTAGGAATCTATGTATGAATTTCTTACAAAGTTGTAAAATAAATATTTTTGAATGTTTGAATTGGATTTTTGATCTGTTTGAGTCAGATTTCTGACAACTGCCTGGACAAGACTCTGTGGATTTCTTACCAACATTTCCCCCAAAGTGGTTTGGCAATTGCTGCTTCCTAGTGTGTGCATGTGTGTGTGTGTGAGAGAGAGAGAGAGGCTCAAGTCCACCCAGCGGGCATCTTACTCAAGGTGGCTGTGCTGGTTTCTAGTCCTGTACCTTCACCAAACCGGCTCTCGCAGCTTTGAGATTAAGTATTTTCACCAGCTCCTTCCTTCCAAGCAATTTTTTTGTTAACCGTTAGTGTGTGTTAGCAGACATAGAGAGAGAGAGAGAGAGAGAGAGAGAGAGAGTTCTCTTTGGGACACAGGACGGGAGACATCTTCACAGTTGCAAAATTGACAACAGCCCTTTGAGGTAGGCTATATCCTAAAACCACTTTTACAGGCAGTCCTCGACTTACAACTGCACATTTAGTGACCTTTTGAAGCTGCAACAATACTGAAGTTATTCGTGGCCTTTTTTTCCAGACTTAAGACCATTGCATTCGGACCTTAGGAACTGACCCGTATTTATGACGGGTCCAGTGTCCTGGGTGGGGGTCACCTGATCCGCTTTTGGACCCTTCAGACAAAGCAAAGTGAATGGGGAAGCCACTGTCGCTTAGCGACCTTGCTTCTAACCTAACAACTGATTTGAATAACAAGAGCTGGAAGGGGCCCTAGAGGTCATCTAGTCCAACCCCCGCACCATTTCTGACAAGGGGCTGTCTGCAGGTTCAACGGCAGGGCTTCACCGGATTAATTCTGGCAAGGAAGGAGGCAGAATGCGGGCAAGGCTCACTTAGCGACTGTCTGGCTTAGCAAGGGAGCGCTGGGGCTCAAGAGCGGACGTAAGTCGAGGACTACCTGTCTAACGGGGCCATGGGCCGTGCAATCCGGACGCGCCTCCTCGCCTTTGACCCACGGAGGACCAGAGAGGTTCCGCCCCGGACTCGGCTGTCTCCAGAGCCCCGCTAACTCCCGGTTGGGGGCGGCGGGACGGAGAGACAGCGACTCACCGGCCTCCGGGGCGACCTCCTCCCGCAGGGCCCGCTGGAGCTTCCGGAGGAGCGCGAAAGGCAGGCCGCCCTCGGCCAGGGCCGCCGCCAGCTCCGCCCGCAGCGCTTCGGGGACGCCGCTCGCCGCGGGGCTCGATAGGAAGCGGCGCAGCGGCTGCCCGGCCTTGACAGACGACGCCATTTTGAGACCGTCACATGACCGGCGGGACTTCCGGTCAAAGAGACGGGAAAGTAGAAGAGTCCCATCACTTGTAAGTAGCTTCCGGGTCCCATTTGCCCATATCCTCTCCCCTGGCCTCCCCGCGCCCCCTAGAGGCGCCCGCAGGCAGCGTTCCAGCGATGGGCCTCGGCCAGGGACTCTTGGGACACCCATTTCCATCCTTGCTCAGGGCCTCGTTGAGGTCTCCCTCCTTGACGCGACCTCATGTGGCGCTGGGGGAGCCGGGCCGGAAGATCACGCGCTATCTTGAGCTGCAGGCCCGGAAGCTGCCTTTTCGTCGCCAAGCGCGCCCCTCTGCATTTTCTTTCGCACTCCCTCCTCCTATGGCGCGCGCGCGGGGCCAAACCGGTGCGCGGAAGGGCGGCGCGGAGCATTGTGGGCCGCGGCGGGCCCTGAGAGACGCCTCTTGGCTCGGGCCGCGGAATGGCGGCGGCGGCGGCGGCGGCGAGGAGCCGGTGCTGGGCGGCGCTGGGCCGGGCGCGGGCCTCCTCCTCCTGCTCCTCGTCCTCCTGCCTGCGGTGGGGGCTGCGGGTCCCGGCCTGGGCGGCTCTCGGGGCGAGGACGGAGCTGCTGCCCCCACGGCGCTGCCTCTCCTCCCGGTGGGTCGCGGGCGGGGCGGGGGCGCCTGCAGAGGGGGCCTGGAGGCCATCTAACCGGGCCCCTGCACGGAGCATGCGCTGGGGGGGGCTGACTCGGGTCGGTGGGCTCCGTATTGCGGGCAACGTCGCCCGGGGGGGGAGGGGGTCCTGCTGCGGTGTCACGTGGGGCAGCAGAGGGGGGAGGGGTCTTTCCAGCATCTCTGTATGGGACACCCCCCCCAAAAAAAACCCCAACTATGAGTAAAGTGTGTGCAGTCACTAAGCGAACGGTGCTGAGTGGAGGCCTCTATGTGCAGAGCCCGAGAGGGCTGGAGATTGAGGCCCCAGCAAGAAGCCAGGAGGGGAGCAGTTCTGGCCCGGCCAGCTGGTTGACCTTGGGCCAGTCCCCACCGCCACCCCTTGCAGGCCCTAGGAAGCAGGCAGGAGCGACCCCTCCCCTGAAGGCGGCTGGGAGCATCCAAACCCGGTTCAGGTTTTCTAAACCTGGTTAATGCGAAGGCGACAGGCAAGCGGGCCACACAGTGTTGGATGCAAGTGCCCTGTTGCTGGTTGCTGCTTTATCTCCTGGCCTTCAACAGCTGTGGCTGAGCCTCTAAGTCAGGGGTCTAAGGCAGCTCAATGCTGGGAGCTGAACTCCACAAGCCGTAAAGTTGCCCAGGTTGGAGACCTCCCTCCTCTTCAGTTAGTCCTCTCCGGGTTCAGCCAGGGCCGCTCTCTGGATGTCTCCTAAACTTGAGACCACAACGAGCTTTGTGGTTAAACTTTAACCCAGGGTGCCCTTTGTGGCTTCTTTTGCCGTGACCTCCTGGCGTCCCTATGGCCAGACAGAGCTTAGCTGGAGGGGGACCCTGGGCCTGGGAGGCTGTTGTTGCTCGGGTCGTCCATTTGGAGCCTAACGCCACTCTTTCCCTTCCCCCCCCCAACTCTAGGAATCGCCCCGAGGGCAAAGTCTTGGAGACGGTGGGGGTCTTTGAAGTGCCAAAGCAGCATGGAAAGTACGAGACGGGACAGGTGAGTGGGTCAGCCGTGTGGGTGGGACCCTAGCAGAGAGCAAGGCCTTCTCCCAAGGCAGCGAGGGGGATCTGCCCTGGTCAGCTCAGAGGACACCAGTGGTCGTTCCCTCTCTCCCTCCCTCCCTCGAGACCCCACTTACTACTAGCACTGGCGATGATGTTGCCTGGGTCACGACCTGCCTGCTAAAAGTCCAACCTCGGGGAGCATCAAAGACCCCACTGCCAGGTCGGCTTCGCTCAGAATTTAAGAAAAGTCAAACTCAGATTCCATTTTGAACTTTACTCACTGAGAAGCGAATGCACCGAAAGCAAAGCAAAGCGCCACAGTTGCCCCAATCAAAGCAACCCCAATTACCCCCCCCCCTTGGCAAAAGAACCCACCCCCATTGCCCATCTTCCTCAGGTGGAATGCCCGCCACTACCACACTCCTTATCACTCCTCCACCAGAAGAAACAAAACTCCCCTGGGCTCCTCCAGCAGACGTCCCCCACACCCCAAATCCCAACACCTACACCCCCCCCACCCACCCCCCATTTCTCATGGCAGTTGAACGGTGGAATACAGCGAGGCCGACACCCACACTTGTCCTCCTGCCCCTCTCCACAAACCCCACACTCCCTTCTAGCACTGGTGATGTTGCCTAGCTGGGCCGTGAAATGCCTGCAGGAGAACAACCAAGCATGGAGAGGGCCCCCCCAGGGCCCTGCTGCCGTCATCCTCCGCCTCCTTTTCTTCCTTCTCCACCTCCTCCCTCTCTGCAAGCAGACACCCTCCTCTCTAGCACTGACGTTGTTCCAAAGTTGGGTAATAAAATGTCTGCAAGGAAACCACCCGGCCCGGACAGCACCAAAAGAGTCCCCGCTTCCACCTTCAGCTACAAATATTCTTCTCTGCCTGCTGCCACCAAAGACAATAGATTGAGTATTGTGTGTTATAACACTCAGAACAAGGGGGCACAATCTGAGGTCAGTTGGGGGGGAAATCAGAAGCCATGTGGGAAAATATTTGACTGCAAGAGTCATAGAGGCTTGGAACAAACTTCCAGCAGACCTGGTTGGTAAATCCATCATAGCTTAATTTTAAACATGCCTGGGATAAACATAGATCCATCCTAAGATTAAAAAAAACAGGAAACAGTATAAGGGCAGACGAGATGGACCAGGAGGTGTTTTTTCTGCCGTCAGTCTTCTATGTTTCTATATTCTAGAATGTTCTTGTAGCGTTTCTGAACTGGGTCCAAGTAGAAGCTGCTGCAGTACTTTCCTTAATGCCTTTGTCCGTTACAGTCCTGGGGAGTACCTGTGTGGCTCAGGTGTAGGGCGAGGGGGGAGGCTCGTCCTCTGAGCTGGTGGGTTGGTTTCAGGCCAGGTAACATCTGCAGTGGAGTCGAGGGGAGGGTCCAACCCCAGCAGCTCCATCCTCACATCTGTTCATTTCCTGGGTGGCACCATAACAAAGAGGCCGCTTGTATAACGTGGTGAGTTTGGTCTTCTGCAGGGGGGTCAAACTTGGGGTCCGGGTGCCTCATTGCTGGGCACACAGTGAAGGGGGGGAGTTGCGATATGGCTGGATTGGAAACCAGGAAATGGCGAGTTCTAATCCTGCCTCAGGTGTGAAAGGCAGCTGGAGGACTTTGGCCGTGTCCTTCTCTGCCTTGGCCCATCCCACCTCGCAGGGCTGCTGTTATCAGGGAAATGCACTGGGTCTGTTTGCCACTTTCAGTTATTTACAAAGTAATGAACGTGGGGTGTAAATAAATGAACATGTTTGGTCAGCCATTCGATGCTTGGTGGTCTAGGGGGCGGTCAGCCACGGCTTCCTGGCAACCAGGAGGTGCCCATACACCACCCCCCCCCCCCGTGGGGTTTAAAGGCTTGGAGTGCTTAAAGCAATTAGAGTAGATTTGGGAGGATTGTCTGGAAGGGCTCAAGGGCATTAACTTCCTTAGGCTGCTTTGGATTACGGCCTCTGGATTACAAAAACTTCAGAAGAGAAGGACTGAGGGGTTGTGACTTCTCAGGGGGTAGGGAAAGGGAGTAGAAGGCTTGGCTGCATAGCTAGAGGTATAACAAGCAGGAAGAGGGAGATTGTGATCCCGCTGTATAGAGCACTGGTGAGACCCCATTTGGAATAATACTGTGTCCAGTTCTGGAGACCTCACCTACAAAAAGATATTGACAAAATTGAACAGGGCCAAGGACCGGCTACAAAAATGGTGGAAGGTCTGAAACATAAAACTGACCAGGAAAGACTTCATGGACTCCATCTGTAGAGTCTGGAGGACAGAAGGAAAAGGGGGGACATGATCGAAACATTGAAATATATTAAAGGGTTCAATAAGGTTCAGGAGGGAAGTGTTTTTAATAGGAAAGTGAAGACAAGAACAAGGGGGCACAATCTGAGGTGAGTTGGGGGAGAGATCAGAAGCCACGTGAGAAAATATTATTTGACTGAAAGAGTCGTAGATGCTTGGAACAAACTCCCAGGAGACGTGGTTTGTAAATCCACAGGAACTGAATTTAAACATGCCTGGGAGAAACATAGATCCATCCTAAGATAAAACCCAGGAAAGAGTATAAGGGCAGACCGGATGGACCAGGGGGTCTTTTTCTGCTGTCCGTCTTCTAGGTTTCTCTGTTTCTCTTGCAGTTGTTCCTCCACAGCATATTCGGCTATCGGGGGATCGTCCTCTTCCCTTGGCAGGCCAGGCTGTACGACCGAGACGTGGCTTCTCCTGTCCCTGAGAAGTGAGTGTGGGCAGGGGCTGCTTGGGGGCTGCGGGAGCAAAAGGAGCAGGGGGTGTTTGGAAGCCCCCACGGCCCTCGTGGTGACAGGCAGCCAGGGCCTTTGGAGCAGGGAGGGAGGCTGCAGAGGTGGAAATAAGGGATTTTGAAACCAATATTTGATCTCGTACCGAGTCTGTCTTGCTGTGACACAATTTGTGTGTGTTAAGTTTTGTAAAATTGAATCAGTGTCTCTTCCTACATCAGTGGTTCTCAACCTTTCTAATACTGCGACCCTTTAATACAGTTCGTCATGTTGTGGTGACCCCCAACCATAAGCCTAGCGCCGATTCTCCCAACAGAGCTTGAAGCTGATTGACAGGAAGGTCAGAGGGAGACACCCCCACTGTCAGTGTCTGATTGGTCGGATTGTAAAAACAGGTTCCAAGGGGCCAGAATAGAAGCTTTGGTTCCTAGCACCAGGGGAAACTGGTCTTAGGCGACCCCTGTGTAACGGTCGTTTGATCCCCAAAGGGGCCCCGACCCCCAAATTGGGAACCAGGGTCCTACAGGGGCTGGCAGACTAAATTTTGCAGAAGGCAGGAGCGGGGGAGGGGTGTGTGTTTCTTCCAGGAACAAGCGCATCGGGCCACAGTGCTGTGTTCGGATCCATAAAATAATGATAACAACCCTGGAGGCCTTGGGCAGCTCTGGGATCGGGGCATCTGGCTCAACGCAGGGCACGGCTGGCCGTAGTCCTCCGTTTACAGCCGTTCACTTAGTATCCGTGCAACATCACAAGGCCAGGGGGGGAAAATGATGGATGGCCAGTTTTCTGTTACAACCTTTCCAGCTCAACCCCCCCCCCCTTATAGACCCCCTGATCAGAATTCAGACTTGTGAGCGGTCAGAGTCTCCTGGGGTGGCGTGATCCCCTTCGGTGGCCCCCTGACCAGCAGAGTCTGTGCGGGGGAGCCAGACTGGCTTATCAGCCCCGTTACTAACTGCAGCCATTCACCTAACAACGGTGGCAAGACAGGGACACATTCAGTTGACGGTCATCTCGCTCGGGTTCACGCTGTGGTCGTGAGTTGAGGACCGGCTGTGGTTGCCGTCAGCCCACCCATCTCGTTGCAGGAGTGACCCTGCGGCTGGACATGGATCCAAAGAAGTGAAAGGCAAGACACACACTTACTACCAGGTGCTGATTGATGCTCGCGACTGCCCACACATAGTAAGTGCTCCCGGGTTGTTTGTTTGTTTCCCCCTCCTTCCCTCGCTCCCTCCCTCTCCTTCCTTCCGCGGTGGGGGCCTGTTCATCCCTGCCTGGCAAGGGTCCAGGCTCCCTAAGGCAGCGTTTCCCAACCGGTGTGCCGCGGCACACTAGTGTGCCGCGAGACGTCAGGTGTGCCGCGGCAAGAGGCGGCGGAGGAGAGTGGGCGGATCGGGCGGGCAATGGGGCAGGGCGGAGAAGCCAGGAGCGCGTTTGGCCGGAGGCACCTACTGCCGCACCTCCCTGCCCCTGCCTCCCCACGGTGCCTCCGGCCAAACGCGCCCCTGGCTTCTCCGCCCTGCCCCATTGCCCGCCCGATCCGCCCACTCTCCTCCGCCGCCGCCTCCTGCCTTGGGGCGAGCAATCCGGGAGTCCGGGACTGTGTGGCTTTGCGCCATGAAGAGAAAACGGCCGACTTTTCCCTGCTGCTGTTTTCTCTTCATGGCGCAAAGCCACACAGTCCCGGACTCCCGGATCGCTCGCTTCTCCGGTCAGCAAAGCCATCTGCCCAGGAAAGCGCCGCGCTGGCCGGAGAAGCGAGCGATCCGGGAGTCCGGGACTGTGTGGCTTTCGGCCGGGCTAACGGGAGGCGGCACGAGGCCGGGTGCTGGGGACGTCTGGGAGGGCGAGGAGGCTGATGGCTGCTGCGCACTCCACTCTCTCTCCGGCTCTCTCTCGCTCTTTCTTTTTCTCTCTGTTGCTGGCGTGGTGAACGAGAGAGAAAGAGAGAGAGAGAAAAAGGAGGGGAGAGAGAATGAGAGAAAGAAAGCAAGAGAAAGAGAGGGAAAGAAAGCAAGAGAGAGAGAGAAAGAAAGGGGGAAGGAGGGAGAGGGAAAGACATAGAGGGAGGGAAGGAGGGAGAGAGAAAGAGAGCAAAAAAGAGAGGAAGAAAGAAAGAAAGGGATGGAGAGAAAGAAGGGAAGGAAGGAAGAGAGAGAAAGAGGGAGGGAGAAATAGAGTGAAATGGAGGAAGAGATATTTTTTTTGTCCAAACTTTTCTTTAGCCCCCCCGCCCCCCCCTTCAGTGTTCCCCAGAATTTTGAAAACATGAATAATGTGCCGCGGCTCAAAAAAGGTTGGGAAACACTGCCCTAAGGGACCAGCCTGGCAGAGGGGCCATTCTGCAGACCCTGTTGGTATTGGGCTCTGCCTGCCACCTGTGCCCTAGGTTCCCCATCCTGGTTCTGGGCACTGGGCAGGCAAAGCTTTTGGCAACAGGGAGTCTTTGCAATGGAAACAAATGAGCTCATGGGGCAAAGAGCAGCCGATAAAGACTTTGAGATGCTGGAGGTGGAGACCAGCAGGAGACTCTAAGAGACTTCCAGCAATGGAAGCGGAGAGACAGCCAAAGTGTCTGGGCATTAGAACCTTCTGCAGGCGGCTGTGGGTCCTCATCCCCCACCCCCTGCAGTGGGCCTTGAGGAAGCCTCTACCCAACCCCTGCCCCAAAAGTGAGAGGCTGCCGCTGCTAGCACCATGGCATCGTGATGGGGGGCATTGGGTGTGGGGGCGCCCTTGGACACTGCCCTTGAGAGCCCCAACAAGCGGTGGGAAGCAAGAGCCCTTACAACTACACCACAACTAGACCCTCCTTCCTTTTCTACTCAAATAAATGAAAATACAGAGGTCCCTCTACTCAAGGGCTTCATTCGTTCCGTGACCAGGGTCTTAAGTAGAAACGTTTGTAAGAAGGAGCCATTTTCCCCATGGGAATCCATGGAAGTGCAGACCCCATCAGGAAAGAAATGGAAGATCGGAATTGGGGGAGGAGGAGGAAGAAGGGGAGGAGGAGAGTCACTGACGAGGGAAGAAGGGGAGGGGAATTTAAAAAAAATCCCAAACTTTAAGGCTTAAAAAAAGAGAGAGAGAGACTCTGAGGCGGAGAGGAGGAGCATGCGCATCCCATACACCCAGCATGATGCTGCCTCCCCTACACTGCACCCGAGGGAAGAACCCAGGGGGGATGGAAGGAAACTGGCCAGGCCTTTGTGCCACTCTCAAATCTCGTGGGAAATTTTTCCGAGCTTGGGTTCTTAAGTAGAAAATGGTTCTTGAGAAGAGGCAAAAAAGTGGTTCTTCTCCAGGAAAGTCCTTCGGCAGAGGCTCCACTGTGTAGAAACACTGCACCACAAACTGATGGAACATAAAACCTCTAAAAGGGAATTTGCGCCTTGCTCAGAAATATCCAAAATGAATACAATATACAGAACTAAAGAAAGCAAACACACAATTCCACACACTAGATACAAATACACAATATTAGGTCGCTCGATAGTGATAGTCAACAATATGGTTGACAAATTATGTCTTTTATATCAGTGTTTCCCAACCTTGGCAACTTGAAGATATTTGGACTTCAATTCCCAGAATTCCCCAGCCAGCAAATGCTGGCTGAGGAATTCTGGGAGTTGAAGTCCAAATATCTTCAAGTTGCCAAGGTTGGGAAACACTGTTTTATATAACAAATATATGTAGTGAAAAAAAATATTAATTTCAGTCACAATTCAAAGTGTTGGTTATGACCTATAAAGCCCTTCATGGCATCGGCTACTATGGTTTTAGGATGCTTTGTTTGGGATGTGTGATTATTTTATAATAAGGGTTTTTAAATTCTTTTTTAAACATTGGATTTGTACACTGTGTATTGCTGGGAGCCGCTCCGAGTCCTCAGAGAGGGGTGACATACAAATCTAATAAATTATTATTATTATTAAATGATAAGAAAATAACGATGTGGCCATATCGAACACCACAATGCTTTTATCATTTAGCAATGGCACTTAGACATATACCACTTCCTGGTGCTTCCCCAGCCCTCTCTCAGTGGTTTACACACTCAGCCTCTTTTGCCCCCAACAATCTGGGTCCTCACTTGACCCCCCACCTGGGGAGGAGGGAAGGCCGAGTCCACTGGAGCCGGTGATGAGATTCGAACTCTGAACGACAGCTACCAGTTAGCTGTGTTCTAACCACCGCACCACCGGGGCTCCTTTATAGCCCCCTCTTGCCCCCACCAATCCAAGTCTCCATTTTACTGACCTCTGGGGGGACGGAAGGCGGAGTCGGCCCTTGGTGAGATTTGAACTGCCAGATTGCAATTCTGCCCTCTAACCACGGCTCTTAAAAGTGCGTCGTGACGGCCAGAGGGTCGGGACCTGGCCGGGCTGTCTGGTCAGTCCCGCGCAGGCTCCCTGAGCCCCAGGTCCCTCCGGCCCTGCCTGCGGTGGGCTGCAGCTCCAATTGCCGGCCTTCCTGTTTCCCCCTCAGTCCCAGAGGTCCCAAACGGAAGCCGTGACCTTCCTGGCCAACCATGACGACAGCCGGGCCCTCTATGCAATCCCAGGTAAGGCAAAGGGGGTGGGGGGAGAGGGGGCACTTTGCACCCTGGGAAGGGAGGGAGGGGGCTGCGAAATGAGGGGCATCAAAACACAGGGAGGTGGGGGCTGATGGAAAGGAAGAAATGAAACCATAGGGGCCTGCCCTGAGGAGGACCTGGGGTCCCCTGTTGTCTCTCTGTTGCTGAGACCGTTAACTCCCCCCTTGGCTGGATGGATGGCGGAGGGGGGGGGGCAGGAGGTGCCAGAGTTGTCCAACCCCAAGTGCCCTGAAAATATCCTGCAACCAGATTCCTGAGAAGTGGAGAGAAGTGGAGAGAAGCAACCCTCCCCACGCCTGGGTCTCTTCCTAGAGATGCTGGTGAACCCATGGAAATGGGGGCCACAGGTGGCACAGGGGGGGCCGTTGCCCCAGCTCCAGCGTGCAGGCGTGTGCCAGCCATGGGATTTGAATTGGGGCTGGGGGCACAGCCTGCTCTTTCGGCCCCCAAGGGGAAAACCGGGTCCGCCACCCCCTCCACCTCTTCGGTGTGTGTGACCAGTTGTGTGGCTGCGCCTAGAAAGCCCCTGTCACTCGCAGGGAGGGTTCCGCCCAGGAGCTGAGGGGGGCAGACCGGCGCCCTCCCCTGCCCGAGGCCTCTGGGGGCCACGGACTGAACGGGTCCCCTCCCCCTCTCCACCAGGGCTGGACTACGTGAGCCACGAGGACATCCTGCCCTACACGTCCACGGACCAGCTGCCCATCCAGCACGAGCTCTTTGAACGGTTCCTCATGTACGATCAGACGAAAGGTACCGGGGTTGGGGTCAGCTCTCAGGGCTGGGGGGGGTCCTCCACCTACCATCCTCAGTGAGCCCCCAAAGGTCCGTTGCTAAGCGAGGCAGCTGTCGAGTGGGGGGCAGGGCCTTTTTGCCACCTGCCCCATCAACACCACCACCCCGGTTGACTTTGCTTGACGAAGCCGGATGGGAATGGAGACCATGTGACCCCTGGGACATGGCAACCGCCACTCATGTAGGCCAGTGGCTGAGCATCTGGATTTCAATCCCCTCCGCACGGGGAGGCCCTAAGTGTGGGAAATGTCCACGGGGGGGGGGGGGGAGAGCCTTGAATCCAGGCTCCGGACTCTCTCAAGTGCCGGCCCTTAGGCCTCTCTGCCGCTGCCTGGAGGGCTTTCCCAGCCCCCTCTAAGCGCTTCCCAGAGAGCCGGCCTCTTTTGCCCCCCACAACCCGGGTCCTCATTTGACCCACCTGGGGAGGAGGGAGGGCTGAGCCACCCTGGATTCGGTGGGCAACCCCTCCCCCCCCGACCGTTTCCTCTTCCCTTTAGCCCCCCCCTTCGTGGCGAGGGACACGCTCTGCGCCTGGCAGGAGAAGAACCACCCGTGGCTGGAGCTCTCCGACGTCCACCGGGAGACCACCGAGAACATCCGGGTGACCGTCATCCCCTTCTACATGGGCATGCGGGTAGGTGGGCCGGACCCTCCGGGGCTCCCTGGAAGGGGAGGAAAGGGGGCAGAGCCAGGGAGGGAGGGAGGGATGCATAGATAGATAGATATTTGTAAATAGATAGATTAATAGATGGATGGATGGATGGATGGATGGATAGGTAGGTAGGTAGGTAGATAGATAGATATTGATTGTAAATAGATAGATAGATAGATATTGATTGTAGATAGATAGATAGATAGATAGATAGATAGATAGATAGATAGATAGATAGATAGATAGATATTTGTAAATAGATAGATGGGATGGATGGATAGATAGATAGATAGATAGATAGATAGATAGATAGATACAGTAGGTAGATAGATAGATAGATATTGATTGTAAATAGATAGATATTGATTGTAAATAGATATTGATTGTAGATAGATAGATAGATAGATAGATAGATAGATAGATATTTGTAAATAGATAGATGGGATGGATAGATAGATAGATAGACAGACAGACAGACAGACAGACAGATAGATATTTGTAAATAGATGGGATGGATAGATAGATACGATAGATAGATAGATAGATAGATAGATAGATAGATAGATAGATAGATAGATATTGATTGTAAATAGATAGATATTGATTGTAGATAGATATTGATTGTAGATAGATAGATAGATAGATAGATAGATAGATAGATAGATAGATATTTGTAAATAGATAGATGGGATGGATAGATAGATAGATAGATAGACAGACAGACAGACAGACAGATAGATATTTGTAAATAGATGGGATGGATAGATAGATACGATAGATAGATAGATAGATAGATAGATAGATAGATAGATAGATATTGATTGTAAATAGATAGATATTGATTGTAAATAGATATTGATTGTAGATAGATAGATAGATAGATAGATAGATAGATAGATAGATAGATAGATATTTGTAAATAGATAGATGGGATGGATAGATAGATAGATAGATAGACAGACAGACAGACAGACAGACAGATAGATATTTGTAAATAGATGGGATGGATAGATAGATACGATAGATAGATAGATAGATAGATAGATAGATAGATAGATAGATAGATATTGATTGTAAATAGATAGATATTGATTGTAAATAGATATTGATTGTAGATAGATAGATAGATAGATAGATAGATAGATAGATAGATAGATAGATAGATAGATATTGATTGTAAATAGATAGATATTGATTGTAAATAGATATTGATTGTAGATAGATAGATAGATAGATAGATAGATAGATAGATAGACAGACAGACAGACAGACAGACAGATAGATATTTGTAAATAGATGGGATGGATAGATAGATACGATAGATAGATAGATAGATAGATAGATAGATAGATAGATAGATAGATAGATAGATAGGTAGATATTGATTGTAAATGGATGGATGGATGGATGCATAGATAGATGGATGGATTGAGTGATTGGAGGGAGGGGGCATAGAGGGCGAGAGCATGGCCTGCTGTGGGTGTTTCTCTCCCCACCTGCTTGAACCCCCTTCCTGTCGGCCCTTCCAAACTTGGACAGGGACTGGGCATTGCAAAGGGCAGTGGTGCCAATGGGGTGTGAGATAGGGGGGGGTGGGGGGACCGATCCGTCATGCAGCCAATGGAAATGCCCACCCCTCTTCTCCCCACAGGAGGCGCAGAATTCCCACGTCTACTGGGTGAGTCTCCCTGTGGGGTGGGGGGAGTGGGCGAGGGGGGCGGAGGAGGCTTTGCCCTGCCCTCCGATGGGGGGAGGACACCCTCTGATTGCCCCCCCCCCGCTTCTTCCCCAGTGGCGCTACTGCATCCGCCTGGAAAACCTCAACCATGAAGTGGTGCAGCTGCGAGAAAGGCACTGGAGGATTTTCAGCCTGTCCGGCACCCTGGAGACCGTCCGTGGCCGGGGCGTGGTGGGCCGGGTGAGTCAGGGGGAGAGGGCGTGGGGTGGGTGGGGGAGCCAAGAGAGCCCGGGCCCTGAGCGCTCCCTCCCCCTGCAGGAGCCGGTCTTGTCCAAGGAGCAGCCGGCCTTCCAGTACAGCAGCCACGTCTCCTTGCAGGCCTCCAGTGGACACATGTGGTGAGCCACAGGGGGGGGGGGGGCAGGGGCTCGGCCACCTCCTGGCTCAGCCGAGGGATGGACAGGGAGGGAGCTCTGCACCCCGGGAGGCTGTGGTCAGCGGTGGCCTTTAGACTGACCGACCGCTTCATAAGTGCTTCTCCAGCCCTCTCCGAGGCAGTTTACAGAATCGGCCTCTTGCACCCCACCCCTCCCCCAAATCTGGGCTCTCTTGCCCTCCCCCTCGGCTGGGGTAGGGCCGCGGCAGGAGAGCCGTTGCCACATGGAAGGGGCCCTTCCAGGAGCGTGGCCCCCGAGGAGGCCTGACGGTAGCCTCTCCTTCCACTTGTTCCCTGGGGTGCAAAGCATCGCCTCCCTTTCTTAGTGGCCGCGGACAGGGCGTCCTTGACTTACGGCCGTTCCTGTAGTGACCGCAGCACTGGAAATGCGGGCTTGGAGTCCCCCCCCCCAGCCCTGCCCATCCCGGGGTCAGAATCTGGGTGCTTTGGCAACGGTCTCGGGGGTAAAATGGGACCACCCTCCCTGGACGCGCTTAGCAACGGTTGCGCTGGGCCCAGTGGCCTCCCTCCGCCCGGGAGTGGCCTCACCTGGGCTCCTTCCCTCCCTCCCTCCCTCCCTCCCAGGGGCACCTTCCGGTTCGAGCGGCCCGATGGCTCCCACTTCGATGTCCGGATCCCGCCCTTCTCCCTGGAAAGCAATAAGGACGAGAAGACGCCCCCTTCTGGCCTCCACTGGTAGAACGGCCCTTTAGGAAGCCAGCCCCCCCCCCCCCCTTTTCCCCCTCTGGACAGTTTTCCTCCCAGGAGACCCCACCCCCCCTTCCCCCTCTTCAAGGGCTGACCCTGGTTCGAGGTTTGCCGCCCCTGGACTCCATCTTGAGCAGTGGCCGAGTCGGGCACCTTGGACCTCGGGCGGCCTTTGGCCTTCTCCAGCCTCCCGACTGGGGCCCCTCGAGCAAAGCCGCCCTGGGCGGAAGCCGCCAAGCTCTCTGAAGGCCTGTGGACTCTTCCAGATGTGAGGTGGTGTTTCTTCATTAAATAAACAGGCCCCGTTATGGCTCCCTCTTCCTTGTCACCTGTCTATCCATCGTTCCCCCCCCCTTTGTGTGTGTGGAGGGGGGCAGCAGAAGCTTAAGCCCAGGTCCATTGTGTCCCCCCCCCCCTTTCCGCCCCCCCATCTTTGCCAGGTCAATTTGCACCCGGCCTTGTTTTCAGAGTCTCTTCAATTGCTTTGAATTGTGGCCAGGGGAGGGGGGGATGGAGTGGTTGAAATAAAAGTGCCACTGACCACACAGGCATCTGGGTGCCCAGCAACGGGGCCGGTTTCTCAGCCGTCAGAAGCTTCCCGGAGCCGTCCAGCCCTGCGCTTGCAATAAAACGAGGACTTCTGAAGGGTTTGGTCTCCTTTGTCTTGGTTGCCACGAGGCGGCACGTCCCAGAGGGCGCGGAGGGCGAAGGGCTGGGCTCACAGGGCCTCCGAAGCGTTGGCTCCGGGGGGCTCTCTGAGCTGGAGGGTTTTCTCACAGGCCTTTCATTACCTGACCAGGTGGCGTCATCAGTGTTAAGAGAGTGAAATTGTATTACAGTAGTCCCTCACCTATCGCGGGTGTTACGTTCCAGACCCGGCCGCGATAGGTGAAATCCGCGATGGGGAATTTATCGACTGATAGTACTTATTTAAGTATTTATATTGTAATTGTTTGGTAAGTTTTCATTGTTTTAAGTGTTTATAAACCCTTCCCACACAGTATTTATTTTAGATACACTATTTAAATACAGTATTTACAATTTTATATATATATTTTTTTTAAACCCTGCCGATCGAGTTCGGTGGGCTGTTTAAATCTGCCGATCGGCTTCCTCAGAAACCCGCGATGAAGTGAAGCCACAGTAGGTGAAGCGCGGTATAGCGAGGGACTACTGTAACTTCCCACCAACACTGGCACTGGAACCTCTGGAATAAAGCCACCAGGAGAGTGACACTTTGAAGTGCCTCCTCTCTGGAGTGACCCCACCCTCTGTTTCTCTCCCCCCCCCCCAGGCTCAGCAAGGCTTCTCCCCGCCAGGGCAGGACCAGAGCCTGGGGGCTTCTCCTTCCTGCTTTGCATTTAGCCTGACCATACACAACTGCTCTGTGCAGCTTTATCCCCACAACCGTCCAGTGGGAGGGGTGGGCTGGGGGGGAGACTTGGGGGCACCCCTGGAAGTACAGCAGGACATTCAGAATTATAGTGGCACTGAAAACAGTGAGGGTGCATGGCCGTTTTTCACACCTAACGACCATTGTGGCCTCCCCTGTGGCCGTGGGATCAAAATCCAGGTACTTGTATTGATGACACTTGTGATCTGACAAGCCAGGATCACTTCATAAATGTGTCACTAACTTAAATGCAGTGATTCGCTTACCAGCTCTCAGGAAAACTTGGAGAATGAAATGAGGCAAAACTCCGAGTCTTCCGAGAGGGGCGGCATACAAATCTATTAAATTATTGTTATTATTAACAACTGTTTCATTTGGCAACCGAAATCCTGGTCTTGACTCGAGGGCTGCCTGTGTTTGAGGTCCCTGCTGTCTCCCGTGGGGCTTCCTGGCATAGCCAAGTCTTCATAAAAGCAAGAGTTAGGCCAGGTTGACCCTTCTGTGGCTTGTGGACTCCAACTCCCAGAATTCCTCAGCCAGTAATGCTAGCTCAGGGATTCTGGGAGTTGAAGTCCACATGTCATGGAAGAGCCCACTTGGCCTTCCTCCGAGTTAGGGGAACCTCAGAGGTCATGCAATCCACCCCCTGCTCCCTGCAGGATCCACCTCATCAGGGCTCTCCAACCTTTACCACTTGTGGGCTTCAACTCAGCTGACTGGCCAATTCTGGGAGTTGGCCCCCTGTGTTGGAGAGCCCCTCACTGGAACATAATTATTTCTTGGCCAAGGGTGGTGGGACACCCAGGGGGTTGGTGTTTGGCGCAGATGTGCTCAGGAGACACAGAATCGGGAGTTCCAACAGTAAATGATTGTCGTGCAGGTCAAATGAGCAATGAGGAAACTATCAATATAAATCTTAAGGACACAAGAAACAAGTGGCAGTCAGACAGTCACACCTTTGCCTCCAGGAGTCGTGAATGCCCCAACGGGGGAAGATTTTCAGCAGAGGTGGGATGGCCATCTGTCCGAAGTAGCGCAGGGTCTCCTCCGGGGCCCCTCCCAACTCGTTGTTATTACACGAGTGGGAGGAGTTGGGGGATAGGAAGGAGGAGAACGAGCTGGTGGCGACGGCAGTGCGGCCTTGGGGGCTGGCTGGGTGAGGGACCCGCCTTGCCCCGCTCGCTCGCCCGCCCCGCTTCCCGCGGCCACAGCAACCCGCGAGCGTCGCACGTGGGTCAGGCTCGAGCCAAGCCCCGCCCTCTCCGCTCTAGCCGACGCGTGCGCGCTGAGTCACTCGGGGCCGGTTTGTCCGCGCTCGGCCACCGTCCGCCGTTTGTTTCCTTGGCTTCGTCGAGCCAAGATGGCGGCTGCAGGTCTGGAGCGGGTCCGCGTTTCGGCGGCGGAGCTCCGGCGGGGGATATTGGCCACTGCGGAGGCGGAGGCGGCGACGCACGGGAGGGGCGGCCCAGGTGAGGCCACGGCAGGGCGGCGGCTTGGTTGGCTGGTTGGTGCCGGCGCCGAGCAGGGTGGCCGGGGGGCGTGGCGCGCTGGTGCTCCCTCCTCCCTCCCTCCTTTTCTAAACACCTGCGCGCGCCCCGCGCCTGCGCAGTCTTTCCTCCTCTCGGTCTGGGCCGGACTACGGTTCCCACAATGCCTTGCCGGTCCGTTAAGGGGACCCGGGGACTTCCGCCGTGAGGGGCCCTCCCGGAAGGCCTCCCTTTGCCCCCACCTTTGCGGTCTCCTTTCGTGGTCTGTCTAAACCTGGTTACCTTCCTAGGCCCTGCTTGGCCATTGTAACCCCTGTGGACTTCAACTCCCAGAATTCCTCAGGTGGCTTTGCGGATCCGCCTTGCTAGCAGCCTGGGGCATTCTGGGAGTTGAAGTCCACGGGTCTTTAAAGTGGCCAAGGGTGGAACTCCCCACCTCAGCTTATCTCTTGGTATGTCTGCTCTTTGTTTCTTCTTGTAATTTGTGGAGCTGGGCTGCCTTGAAGTTGAAACAATAAAAAAATGTGACGATCCAAATGGAAGTATTTGGGGGGGAGGGGCTGCCCCCCCCACCCCTCCCACCTTTGAATCCCTCCTGGTGGGTGCTGATCTTAGCATAGCATCTAGACTTATATAGCCCTTCCCAGCCCTCTCTAAGCCAAATCAGCATATCGCCCCCAACAACATCTGGGTCCTGATTTGAGCCCCCTGGGAAGGATGGAAGGCTGAGTCCACCTTGAGCCAGTGGTGAGAGTTGAACCGCTGAACGACAGCTAGCAGTCAGCAGAAGCCACTTTAGGAATCCTTCCTGGCCTGTTGCTGAAGCTGCTGTCTGGAGCTGCTGTTTTGAGGTGCATCTGTTGGAGGCCCCCAGGGGGCAGAGAAGGCGAAAGAATCCTCAGATAGGTGAAAAGCTGCATGTTGTTTGAAAAGTGTTCGGAAACTTCAGATCGTGCAGAATGCAGCTGCGAGAGCAGTCATGGGCTTCCCCAAATATGCCCATGTCACACCAACACTCCGCAGTCTGCATTGGTTGCCAATCAATTTCCGGTCACAATTCAAAGTGTTGGTCATGACCTATAAAACCCTTCATGGCATCAGTCTGCAGAGAGGGGCGGCATACAAATTCAGTAAATAATAATAATAATAATAATAATAATCAGACCAGAATATCTCCAGGACCGCCTTCTGCCGCACGAATCCCAGCGACCAATTAGGTCCCACAGAGTTGGCCTTCTCTGGGTCCCGTCAACTAAACAATGTTGTCTGGTGGGACCCAGGGGAAGAGCCTTCTCTGTGGTGGCCCCGGCCCTCTGGAACCAACTCCCCCCAGAGATTAGAATAGCCCCCATCCTCCTTGCCTTTTGTAAGCTCCTTAAAACCCTGAGATTTTCTTTCCCCCTAGGCTTCTCGGGTCCAAAGACGGGCTACAAGAATGGTGGAAAGTCTTAAGCATAAAACGTATCAGGAAAGACTTAATGAACTCAATCTGTAGAGTCTGGAGGACAGAAGGAAAAGGGGGGACAGGATCAAAACATTTAAAGGGTTAAATAAGGTCCAGGAGGGAAGTATTTTTAATAGGAAAGTGAACACAAGAACAAGGGGACACAATCTGAAGTTAGTTGGGGGAAAGATCAAAAGCAACGTGAGGAAATATTATTTTACTGAAAGAGTAGTACATCCTTGGAACAAACTTCCAGCAGACGTGGTTGGTAAATCCACAGCAACTGAATTTAAACATGCCTGGGATAAAGCTATATCCATTGTAAGATAAAATACAGGAAATAGTATAAGGGCAGACTAGATGGACCATGAGGTCTTTTTCTGCCGTCAGTCTTCTATGTTTCTACAATTTATGCATGGCATGTTTGTATGTATGATTGGTTTTATAACAAGGGTTTTTAGCTGTTTTTAGTATTGGATTGTCACATGCTGTTTTTACCACTGTTGTTAGCCGCCCCGAGTTCACGGAGAGGGGCAGCATGCAAATCCAATAAATAAATAAATAAATAAATAATGAACGTCCACATAGAAAATCTCCCTTTGGTACCTTCAGCATCTCATTCTCATCTAATAACGAGTGTTGCCTTTCTGGGCCCCTGGGCTCATTTCCTGGAGGCCTTGTTGCTGTAGGTTGGATTCCAAGAACCAGGCCCTGCGTTGAGGGAGGTCTGAGCCCAGGATCCATCAAGGGGAACAGTTGGTTCTCAGGGTCGCAAAGGTGCTTTTTCAAGAGGCTCTTCAGCCGTCCATCAACCACCTAGAGGAGGGAATAGAGCGCCGGGAACTCATCAGATTTGCAGATGACACCAAGCTGGCCGGGGCAGCCAACACCCCAGAGGATGGGCTCCAAATACAGAAAGATCTAGAGAGATGAGTACTGTGGGACGACAAGGAGGGGCTACCAAAAGTTTTGCTATCTTTCAGTGCAAATTGGGTGCTTTGGGGCGGGGCTCCCTTTTCGCTAACCCCACTGCCCCCCCTCTCCCCCGGTCCTGGCAGCAGCCCACCCCTGCTGTGGGCTCAAACTATCAAAATGAAATGTAATGTTGAAAAAAGTAAAATCTTACACCTAGGCAAGAAAACCCCAAGACCCGCAAACAAATTGAGAGAAACCACACTTAGCATCACTGTCTGTGAGAGTCTTGGTGGATAAAGCAACTCAACACGAGCCAGCAATGTGCAGCGGCGGCTAAAAAGGCCAACACGGTCCTACGCTGCCTCAAGAGGGGGACACACTCCCAGACTAAGGAGGCACTAATGCCACTCTATAATGCCCTAGTGGTCAGACCTCACCTGCAGTACTGCGTTCAGTTTTGGTCACCCCACTACAAGAAGGACATTGAAAATGAATGAAAAAGGAAGGAAGGAATAACTGAACGTTCTGCTTTAATGGAGTCGCATCTCGAAAAAGCACCTGGATGGCTGAGAATCTATGTGGACAGTTGATTCTTATTGTTTGACTTCCCCACTTTGATGTGCGTGGGATTTTCTCTTTGATGTACCTAGAATTCTGTCTTGAGGTCTCTGGAATTGACTCCTGATGTACCTGGAATGGCCTTTTCAGACAATACTGTTGACTCACCTTCAGCTTATCAGTTACAGTTTCGGCATCACTTTCACATCTAATAATAGGTCACCACCAGGTCACATCCTATGTCTGCATTCAAAATACTGAATCGGAATGTCCCATCTGATTTTCTTAGCTTTTTGCCTAGTTATCTATAACCTCTTTGGGTTTTCTCAATCCTCTTGAATATTATTCAGCCCAGTTTTGCATAATTTCCAAATCCGACCGGCCAGCCTCTCACCCTTTCATTTCGGCCGCCCATTAATGCATTGCCAAGTATACGACCCCTAGCTGGACCTTGAGGCCCCCCTCCTGCTCCTTCGTCCCAGTTTTGTTAAGAACCACAGGGAGCCCCCTCAGGGTGGGCATCTATTTGTTTCAGGGATTTATAAAACTGCGGAAATACTCCTATTAATAAAAGTGAGAAAAGGAGTCGTAAACATGGGGCGGAACCAAGAGACCTGGGGTGGGGAACCTGCTCAGAACCAGCTGGGCTCACCTGAGATCAGGCTCTTCTCCACATAATGACCATAACTGGACCCAGGATTTTTGTGGCTGAGTGAGAGAGTGGTTAAGGAATTTTTGCCCCATTTCAGGACCTTTCTCGGGACAGTCAATAAGTGAATCCGGCTTCCTCACTGACTGTCATAAAAGGGGATCGTGTGACCCAGGGACATTGGAAGCATCATAAATACAAGCCAGTTGACCAGCCTCTGGGAGGCTGTAAGGGTCATAAGTGGTGTTGGGCGAACCCGAACCCGGTTTGCCTGGTGCAAAGTATTTCAGCTTGGGGAACTGAGATATTCCCTTCCCCCTAGGCCTATACAATTTATGCATGGTATGTTTGTGCGTATGTTTGTTTTTTTAAATAAGGGTTTTTTTAAAATTATTTTAAATATTAGATTTGTCATATGCTGTTTTATTATTGTTGTTAGCCGCCCCGAATCTACGGAGAAGGGTGGCATACAAATCTAATAAATAAATAAATAAATATACGTGCCCTCTAACCTGTCAGCCCAGCCCGGGCCCCTTGCGGGCAGGACAGGAGGAGGAAGCGGCCTTGGGGATGGGTAGAAGAGTATTTTTAGCCCGGGGTTGAAGCGTTGGGGCCCTTGGTGCTCTGAGCTCGGTGGTTTCCTTGCAGATGCTTCACGTGTCAAATATGTTCACCACTTTCAGTTATTTTTAAAAATAATGTAGGATACCAAGAAAATAAAAGTTAAATTTATACGCCGGGAGTTGGGCTGTGCGGACGCTGACATGATTATCTTGAAGTCCAACTGCTTTGTGTCCTGGCTTGGCTCCTTCGTAAGGAGACCCCTCGGCCGGAGTGGAAGGCTCGCTTTGACTCAGTTCAGGTGGTCATAGCAACCTGGTCAAAGCTGGACCTGAAAGTCCCCCACGCTGACCAATCCACCGGTGTCCAATAGCGTTGGTTTCGGATGTTCTGGCAAGGGCTTTTGAGGTCCAGGCGCCTCTTTGGGGGAGTTTTGCTTTCCGTTCCCACGCTCCCTCCTTGACTGGCAGGTTTATTCCGGGTTGACGCCTCTGGTCCCTGTCACCCCCCCACCCCCACCGCACTGCCCTTCTCTTCCCCGTGCCCCTTGCCCCCTCCCCTGCCCCCTCCCCTGCCCTTCGTGGCTGGAGGCCAGCTAACGGATGACCTCTTGTTCAAGAGCCTCTGTCTCTTTTCGTGGAAGTTTCCTCGACGCTGAGCTGCCCCCCTCCTCCTTGACCTTCTCTTGCCCCCGTGGAATCAGTCACTGCGGTCTCTCTGCCCTCTCGGCTTTTCCTGTGGGGCTTTTCTGGTAATTCCCCCCCCCCCCCGCCTCTAT
Source organism: Erythrolamprus reginae (assembly GCF_031021105.1). Classification (NCBI taxonomy): domain Eukaryota; kingdom Metazoa; phylum Chordata; class Lepidosauria; order Squamata; family Dipsadidae; genus Erythrolamprus; species Erythrolamprus reginae. Next base: position 426,036,872 of record NC_091950.1, read on the forward strand.
GCAAAGTGGGAGATGTCGCTTACGGCTTCCTCTGGGTGTTCCGCAGAGTTACATCTTGTGCAGCCGGTCTCGGTCTCATCCCACGGCGGCTTTTGGGCCCGTGGGTCCAGGCGTGGCCTGTGGTCGTGGGCCGAGTATTCCGCGTGGGGCAGACTCTCCCAGGGGGGAGCCGCATTTTGGTGAGGGGGGCTGCAGCTGCCGGAGGGGCTGTACATGGGAGAATGCTTTTAAAAAAAATGTTTTTATTGAATATTAAACATTATTAGACAATACAGTACAAACAAAACATTAAGACGTACAAACACACATAACAACTTCTGTAACACTTTTTACGGTAAATTGCATTGATGTCATATTTCCATATATATTATACCAGCATGTTAAACTGTATTTCTTTTACAGTTTTCATCTGTCAATCTATTTAACTACTAACAAATGTTACATGTTACCATGAAAAACATTTTTGTTCCTTATATATCCTTACTTATATATTCATCCTTCAATTAAGAAGCTTTTTCCCCTCTACACTTATAACTAGATACATTTATACATCTGCTTTTCCCTCTGTTTTCTTTCTTTCTGTCCATTTGTATATAGGGGGGAATCTAGTCTCCCAGAGTTCTCTGGGTGATTGACAGCAGTTTATTGGCAACTTTAAGACTTGGGGACTTTAATTCCCAGAATTCGGAGAGCTGAAGTCCCAAAGTCCTAAAGTGGCCAAAATGAGATGCGCCTGATTTACAGAATACGATGGATATTATTGCCCGTCTCACTCACTTGACCCCGGTTGACTTACAAGAATTAAAAACACAAAACCCCCAAGCCAGAACACCAACTAAGAAATCCTGGTGCTGGAGGATCATTTATTTATTTATTTATTTGGATTTGTATGCCGCCCCTCTCCGCAGACTCGGGGCGGCTCACAACAAAGTGAAAAACAATTTATAACAAATCTAAATTTCTACTAAAAACATTTTAAAAACCCCATTTTCTAAACACACATACATACACACATACCATTCATAAATTGTATATGCCCGGGGGAGATGTCTCAGTTCCCCCATGCCTGACGACACAGGTGGGTCTTAAGGAGCTTACGAAAGGCAAGGAGAGTAGGGGCAGTTCTAATCTCCGGGGGGAGTTGGTTCCAGAGGGTCGGGGCCGCCACAGAGAAGGCTCTTCCCCTGGGGCCCGCCAACCGACATTGTTTAGTTGACGGGACCCGGAGAAGGCCCACTCTGTGGGACCTAATCGGTCGCTGGGATTCGTGCGGCAGCAGGCGGTCTCGGAGGTATTCTGGTCCAATGCCATGAAGGGCTTTAAAGGTCATAACCAACACTTTGAATTGTGACCGGAAATTGATCGGCAACCAATGCAGACTGCGGAGTGATGGTGAAACATGGGCATACCTAGGGAAGCCCATGACTGCTCTCGCGCAGCTGCATTCTGCACGATCTGAAGTTTCCGAACACTTTTCAAAGGTAGCCCCATGTAGAGAGCATTACAGTAGTCGAACCTCGAGGTGATGAGGGCATGAGTGACTGTGAGCAATGAGTCCCGGTCCAGATAGGGCCGCAACTGGTGCACCAGGCGAACCTGGGCAAACGCCCCCCTCGCCACAGCTGAAAGATGGTTCTCTAATGTGAGCTGTGGATCGAGGAGGACGCCCAAGTTGCGGACCCTCTCCGAGGGGGTCAATAATTCCCCCCCCCCAGGGTATTGGACGGACAGATGGAATTGTCCTTGGGAGGCAAAACCCACAGCCACTCCGTCTTATCCGGGTTGAGTTTGAGTCTGTTGACACCCATCCAGGCCCCAACAGCCTCCAGACACCGGCACATCACTTCCACTGCTTCATAATGACCTATAACTCCTGAGTCCAAGGGGAACAAACGTCCATAATCAGAACTGCAGGAAAAAAACATGGCTGCCCACCTGCCTTCTTCCCTTGAGGACCGGTAGACTGCACGGGTCAAAAAGAGGGTGGTGAAAATATTGACTGACCCCTTGCGTCCTGGACACAAACTGTTTCAAAATGTCCCTACAGAGTCCTACACACCAAGACAACTAGACACAAGGACAGTTTTTTCCTGAACGCCCTCACTCTGCTAAACAAACAATTCCCTCAACACTGTTAAACTATTCACTAAGTCTGCACTTCTATTATTATTTATTATTATTATTTATTGGATTTGTATGCCGCCCCTCTCCGCAGACTCAGGGCGGCTAACAACAATGATAAAAAACAACATATAACAATCCAATTTAATAAAACAACTAAAACCCCTTATTATAAAAAACCAAACATACACACAAACATACCATACATAACTTGTAATGGCCTAGGGGGAAGGAATATCCTAACTCCCCCATGCCTGGCGACAAAGGTGGGTCTTGAGTAATTTGCAAAAGACAAGGAGGGTGGGGGCCGTTGTAATCTCTGGGGGGAGTTGATTCCAAAGGGCCAGGGCCACCACAGAGAAGGTTCTTCCCCTGGGGCCCGCCAAACGACATTGTTTGGTCGATGGGACCCGGAGAAGGCCAAATCTGTGGGACCTTATTGGCCGCTGGGATTCGTGCGGTGTTAGAAACTTGTTTTTTTCTCATCCTTCCTGTCTCCCATCTCCTCCCACTTAGGACTGCAGGACTCTCACTTGTTGCTCGCATCCTTCAGATTTTTATTAATATTGTTTCTTCATTGCTTATTTGACCCCTATGGCAATCATTAAGGGTTGGACCTGATGATTCTTGACCAATGTCTCTTTTTCTTTCATGTCCACTGAGAGCATCTGCACCAATGACAAAATTCCTCTTGTGTGTCCAATCACCCTGGGCCAGTAGAGAATTCTGTCCCGTTCTGTTGACAGCAGCAGGGCTCAGCTGGACACCTGCAAAGGGGCCTGACCTGTTGCAGGAATTGGGTAGATGTGGTTGAATGAAGAGGAGGCCTGTCAGTCTCCCGGCATTTCAGGGGCTGCCACAAAGAAGAGGGCGTCTCCAAAGCATCCGAAGGCAGGGCAAGAAGCGATGGGTGGAAACTAAACAAGGAGAGAAGCGGCCTGGAAGAGAGGAGGGGTTTTCTAAATTATTAACTGGCAGAACAGAAGTTGTGAATGCCGCAACACTGGAAGTTTTTTTTAAAAAGTGCTTGATGACCCTTTGTCTGAAGTACCTCATGATACGAACTTAATTGGTGCAAGGAGGAGGTTCGTAAGACGAAAGGTTCGTAAGACGAAACATTGTTTCCCATAGGAAACAATGTAAAGTCAATTAATCCGTGCAACCAAAAAAACCCCCGCAAAAAAACAGCTTTCGGCGACTGCTTGGAAGCCGCGCGGCTGTTTTAAAAGGTGACAGCCGGCCTGGGGGGCTTCCCAGCACCCCCCCGAACCGGGGTTCAGGGTTCGGGGGGGTGCTGGGAAGCCCCCCAGGCCGGCTGCAACCTTTTAAAAGAGCCGCGCCGCTTCCCATCTGTCTCCTGAAGCTGAACGGCAAAGCCGAACTTCCGCGTTCGGCTTCAGGAGACAGCTGGGAAGTGGCGCGGCTGTTTTAAAAGGTGGCAGCCGGGCTGGGGGGCTTCCCAGCAACCTCCCGAACCGACCCCGGGGTTCAGAAAAATTTTGCCTCTTCTTACGAACCTTGTTCGAGTTACGAACCGGCGTTCGGGAGGCTTCTGGGAAGCCCCGCCGCCCAGCTGTCACCTTTTAAAACAGCCGCGCGGCTTCCCAGCAGTCTCCGAACGCCGGTTCATAACTCGAAAAAAGTTCGTAAGAAGAGGCAAAAATTTTCTGAACCCCAGGTTCGTATCACGAGTTGTTAGTAAGACGAGGGGTTCATATCTTGAGGTACCACTGTAGTGTAAGGTTTCCTGCCTAAGCACCTAAGGGTTGGGCTAGAAGACCTCCGGGGTCCCTTCCAGCTCTGGCGTTCCATTGTGACCGTGGGGCCGTCCCTTGGGTGTCCCCGTCCTTCTGCAGCCCCGCAAAAGCCGCATTCGGCTCCAAACACTTTGATTCCTCCATTTACAGCCTTTCATTTAGTTCCGTATTCTGTGTTTGTGTTTATTTCGTTATATCTCTGAAGAAGGTGCGAGTTCGTCTTTAGGGGTTTTATGTTCAATGTTTCTATATTTTCATGATGTTTGGGTAAGAAAGGACAAAGTGCCTAATTTTACTTTTCCTTGAGACTTTTTATGTATTTTTTCTGCTTGAGCCATTTGCATCAACTTTCCCCCATATTTTGTAAAATTCGGATTTGTCTTTCGCCTGTAATTGCAAAGTCGTTTTGGTCATTTCTGCCCATCCAAGGACCTTAATTGTGAAGCTGAAAGTTGTGGGGGCTGTTTCTGTTTTCCAGTTTTGCGCATAAGATCATCTTGCCGCCATTATAACAGGGAGGATTAAGTATTTGTCTTCATTTTTAAATTTCTGCCTTGCGATACCAAGAAGGAGAAGTTCTGGTTTTAACAGGACGGTCTGGGCCACAATGACCTTATGAGCGATGCAGAAAGGGTTGTGGGGGGGGGGCTGTTTTGCCACCACGAGTGGGGGAGGGCCTGGGCAGATAATGCGCGTTGGGAGGCCCAGGGAAGCGGACCCCCGGCCGAGTCTCCAGGGGATCTGCCCATTCCCTCTTCACCCTGAAAGTCCTCCGGGCGAGGGGAGAGCTCAGCCAGGGAGGCCCCTGCAGTCTCACACTCTGCCCCCCCCCCCCCCGTGGCTTAAAATTCACCAGAGCTACCACCAGTGACTCGGGAGAAGAGGAGGGACCTCTTCTGGATGCCAGAGTACGGAGGGGGGTGAGAAGGCAGGAGTGGCTGAGCAGGAGGAGGTCTCTGCGTGAATAGATCTCTCGAACACTTGGCCAGGCCTTGTGGGGGTTTAAGGGCGAGTCTGTGTCGAGTGAGGGCGGAAGTCAACTTTCCAATATGAGCGATGGCTGCCTCGATTTGGCTCTGAAATTGTTTACGTGAATTGCAAACTAAGAAGGGGAAATCTTGACGTCCGGGCTTCCTGCCAACCTCAGAGTGAGTCGTGTTAATGAGAGATTTGTGACCAAAGAGAACTCTTGGGGAGTTTGGGCTTTGTGCTTGAGATTTTAATGAACAGCTGAAAGGAACGGACATAGTTCTTGCTTCGCTCATACATTTTACACTTTTAAACCTTTCTGATACTAAATTATTCGAATTGCACGCTTACATCTTGTCAAAGCCGTGCGTGTGTGTGTGTGTGTGTGTATACCTATTTCTTGGGGGGCAGAACAAAAGCCCCTTTGGTACAGCCGTGACTCCGCAGGACCAAAGAGCAGTGTTCCCTCTAATTTATTTGGGGGGGTGGGCGGAAAAGTATAGTGTCTGAGTGGAAGTCCCTTCGGGACTGGGCGGCACAGAAATAATAACTAAACAAACAAATAAAAAACCCACCCTGTTTTGCCTCAGAGAATTTCAAAATAAAATACTGTACTGTGTGTCTATAACAGTGAGCTCATAATAGGGCAACTCTATCAATATCAAAATGCCACTTAAATAGTTGAGCTAGTTTCAAACTAGATTTTGATTTTCTTTCTCTCTTCCTTACTCCCATTCTTTTTCTTTCTCTTTTCCTTCCTCTCTTTTTTCTATCTGTTTCTCTCTCTTCCTCTCTTCCTCTCTCTCTCCTTCCCTCTCACTCTTTCCCTCTCGGCTTCTGGGCAGGTTTGGAAAACTCTGAGTTGATGATGATTTTTAAGTGAGCGATTGCTCACTGCTCAGCTTAGAGGGAACTATGCCAAGGAGGGAAGTCGGGGAGGGGGGATGCTGACCTGTGGGGCGCGTCCAGGTCTCCGGGCCTGGGATGCCCCTCCCGGTCCTTCGGCCGCAGAGCCTCCCCCGGGCAGCCGGCCTCTGTGCCTGGCTGGTCTGTTCCGGGCCCGCCTGGTTGCCACAGCAGCCACTGCCAGGGTTCCGATGCCATCCCACCGGAGGCTGCCCAGGGACCGGCTGGCTCTTCCGGGCTGCAGCCACAGACTGGCCATGGCCCACGGAGTGGAGCGGTGGCAGGCCCCGGCCACGGACCACCACGGGATGTGCTCGACAGGAGGAGGAGGAGGTCCGGGAAGGGGCCACCACCACGGGGGTCCGGAGGGTGGGCAGGGGGACCAGAGGGAACTGAGAGGCCCAGGACTGGGCGGCCTATAAGGCAAATCCATTAAGTTAAATGAAGCCCAGGGTGGGGTCTTTGGCCGCCCATCCCCCTGAAGGGCTGATGGGGGAGGTCTCTCCCCTTTGGGAGCCCAGGCAGGCCAGACCTGGGAAGGCCCCCCAGGAAGAGCCCACCCCCGGGGGCCCCAAGTGGGAAGTTTTGTGATATGTTTGTCATTTCTTATTTTTTGTAAACGGGGGTTTCTATTTTTTGTTGGGTTGTTTCTTTCGACTTCTATGCCCCCCAATCCCGTTGGGACTCAGGGCAGCTCACAACAAATAGGACGCAATGCAACAACAATAGGTGTTTTAATGACAATTTGATGTTGTTTGCTTGTTTTTTGTTTTTTGTTTTCCCTTTCAAATGTTTATATTTTAACTTGGGAGATATATAGATATATAGATACGGTTATTAGCAGCTTCAGCTGCATTCAGAAACACGGCTGCAGCCTCCCACCCACCCTCCCACCCACCCACCCACCCAGAAAGCTCTTTAGTGGAACACAAAAGTTGTCTTTGTATTTCTTCCTAACTTTATCTTTGGGTTATTTGTTTGTTTCAAGTAATACATTTGTTCCTTTTTGAAAAAGCAATGTTTCAAAGTTTTCCTTCTCCATAGCCGCAGCCCTTAGACTTGTACAGCGCTTGCTTCACCGAGATTTCCAGGGCTGCGCTTTAGCCCCTGCACCACCGAGGCTCAGAGGAGGCCTCCAGTCCATGAAACGCCACGCCAGGTGGACCTCAGTGGCTGGCTGCCGGGTTCCGAAACTGCCCGAAATTGCAACAATGCTGCAGGGCAGAGAACGCTTTGGAACCAGGGCTCCCCTTTGCAACCCCCCCCCCTCCATTGTGTCCTGGGGCCTGTCCCTGGGGGGGGGGGATTGGGGAGGAAGGGACCCCAGGAGAAGTCAGCCGGCTCTCTTGGGGTCCAAGTGAAGGTAAAGGCCCCCGGGAGCCACACACACACACACGCACACCCCACGAGTGGCTGCCCATTCATTATTTATTTGGTGACATTTATGAGCCACCCAACTCCAAAGGGACCCTGGCCGGCCTCCATAATGAAGCCACAGTCACAATAAAGAATATGGGAAAGTCGCAGGATTGAAAATAAATAAGGAAAAGACACAGATATTAACAAAAAATATGACTGACATACAGAGAAAACATTTAGGAGACTTATCAAACATGAAGATCACGAAAAAAGTGAAATACTTAGGGATATGGATGACCTCCAAAGCCCTATCTTTAAAAAACGACAATTATTTAACATTATTAAGTCAGATTAAAAAAGACTTAGAAATATGGAGTAATCTACAATTATCATTCGTAGGAAGAATCTCCACAGTTAAAATGAATATTCTTCCAAAAATATTATTCCTTTTTCAAGTGATTCCAATAAATCCAGGAGCGAAATTCTTTGCCGAATTGAATAAGATAATAAGAAAATTTATTTGGCAAGGTAAAAAATCAAGAATAAAACAAAACTCATTAGAAGATCGTAAGGAGAGAGGGGGCCTGGGTCTCCCAAATTGGAAACTATATTATCATGCCACGGCTCTGACATGGATAAAAGAATGGCTTACATTAGAAAATCAAAGATTGCTTAACCTAGAAGGCCACGACTTGATGGTCAGGTGGCATGCATTTGTATGGTATGATAAGTTAAGAACCCACTCATATTTTAAAAATAATGTTATTAGAAAGGCATTGATAGAAGTGTGGAATGAAATAAAGAAAAATCACTTTTTAGTAATGCCAGAATGGGTTTCACCCCTCGAAGCCATAGTACACCCAAATCTTAAAGGAAAAGGTAAGATTTGGAAATATAGTGATCTGTTAAATAATTAAAATTAAGAACAAAACAAGAGTTATACGAGTTAGGTATAGATTTAGATTGGTGGCATTATATGCAGATTAGTTCTAGATATCAAATAGACGTAAAGACTTACATTTTTTAAAAAGAAAATAATGTACTGGGCAAATTATTATTCCAAAACCAAACAAAGACAATCGGAAATGTTTATAAATATTTATTAAATCATAGAACCATAGGTTGGATATTGAAAGATAATATGATCAGTTGGTGCAAAAATTTTGGCAAAGAGATTGATTTAGATACTTGGGAAAAGATATGGATGTATAATTGGAAAATAACAAAATCAATCTCTTTCAAAGAAAATCAAATTAAGATGTTTTATAGATGGCACCTTCCACCATACAGAATATCTAAAATGTTTCCTTCGGTATCGCCCATTTGTTGGAAATGCAAAAAAGAAGTTGGCACATATTACCATGCATGGTGGACCTGTCCGGAGACAAAAATATTTTGGAATAAAGTAGAGAATTGGATAAATGAAATAACAAAGGAGAAGATTAAAAAATCTCCTGAATTTTTTCTATTGGGTATTTCAAATATAAAGTACAAAAAAGAAATTTACTATTTAATAATACATATATTGACGGCGGCACGAATAACATTTGCGCAGAAATGGAAAGAAAAGACGATACCGAAAGACTCTGAGGTGTTTAATAAAATTATAGAGTGTACAGAATTAGACATGATGACTAAAAGGTTGAACAATCAAACCGAAACAGAATTTTATAAAATTTGGGATAAAGTATATGATTGGTGGAATGTTAAAAATAGTATTAAAAATTAAACATATAAGAATAAATGACTACTTAAAAATCATAAGATAGAATTATATAGTTTATATAGTTTATATTATAACTAACTCAGAAGTGTTTATATTATTTTCTTTTTGTATTACTAATAATTTGTTTATTGCTCTTTGATATATATATACATATACGTATATTATTATTTTTTGTTTAAAATATATATATATATAAAGAAACTCAATCAACAATCTTAATTTTAAAAATCTATAATTAAATTTAATGATAATGTAATCTTCAAGTGTGGCTTTTCTGCTTAGATCCTGTAACAGTTAGAGCTTTTTATATTTTGTATTAGTTAGACTTCTATGAGAAGCGGAGCAATAGTAGCTCCTTAAATGTTTAATGTTGTATGTCTTTGTTCGTTTTACTTTGAAAATAATAAAAAATATTTTTTTTAAAAAAAAAGATGAAACCCCACCCGGGGCCGAATCCTGGGGTTCTGGGGCTGACCAGGGTCTTGTGCTCCCCTCCCCCTGCAGAGACCCTGAAGGAACCGCGGCATCGTAAGGACACCCGGCGCCCGGACCTCGAGATCTACAAGCCAGGCCTCTCCCGCCTGAGGAACAAGCCGGGCCCGGCGAAGATGAAGGGGGAGGCCCCGGAGGAGGAGGAGGCCCTGGGCCCCAGGGAGGAGCCCCCGGCAGCTGCCTGCAAGGAGGAGGCCCAGCCCCCCCAGCCCCCTCCAGAAGACAGGGGCCCACCCCCCAACGGCTTCCTGGAGGGGTCCCCACAGGGCCGCGGGGGCACCCCCGAGGACTGGTGCCCTCGCATCATCAGGCGGGCCAAGAAGCCCGACCAGCAGATCTACCAGCCGGGCAAGCGCCTGCAGGCCTCCCCCCGAGAAGCCGGGGCTGCCCCCCCGGTGGAGGAGGAGCTCCCCCCGAAGGAGGAGAGGGGGACGGACTCCGAGAAGGACTCGGGCAGGGTGGGCGGTGGGCCCAGGAAGCCGGGGGACCAGGAAGGGGAGCCGGGCCAGGAGGGGTCCCGGCCTCTGCTGGGGGAGAAGGGGAGGCGGTCCGAGCGGCCCCGGAAGGTCCGAGACGAGCAGGGGGGCTATGGCAAGGGCAGCCCCCCCAAGCGCTACTCCCGTTCGGACAAGCGCCGCAGCCGCTACCGCACCTGCAGCACCAGCTCGGCGGGCAGCAACAACAGCACCGAAGGGGCCCGTGGGGAGGCAGAGCTGGGGAGGAAGCCCCTGGACAGGCCCCGCCCACAGAAGCAGCTCTCCACCTCCTCCACTGACTCCCTGGAAGAGGACAGGGCCGAGGAGGCCCCCGAGGCCAGGAGGGGCCCTGACCACGGCAGGCTCGGCCGGGCCCAGGACCCCAGAGCGGCCCAGGGGGGCGGCAGGGGCTCCGCAGGGAGGGGCTCCACGGCCTCCCAGCCTGAATGGCGGAAGAGCGGCCGGCCCTCTGGGACCACATCCAGGGACCCCACGGAAGCCGGAGAGGGGAAGTCGCAGAACCGGGGCCGAGGTATCCTGGTGCTGCCGGCCAACACGGACCTGACCCCCAGCGGCGGCACAGGGTCCCCTGAGGCTCCCCACGGAGGGGGCGCCCGGCTCCTCTTCGGCAGCGGCAGCAGCAAAGGCCCTCGGGGCTGGAGCCGGGGGGGCACGTCCCGCCGGCTCTGGGACCCCAACAACCCGGACCAGAAGCCGGCGCTGAAGAGCCCAGGGGCCCAGCTGCACTTCCTGGACACGGACGATGAGGGGGCCCCCGTGCCTCGAGGGGAGCCCCGCCAGGCCCCGGCCCCCTACTACCGCTTCCAGAACTCGGACAACCCCTACTACTACGGGGCGGCCCCCTACCCTTACGCCGGCTACCCCCTGCCCTACCCGGTGGGCCCCTGCAGCGAGGTCTACCCAGCCGCCTACTACCCTGCCGGCTACCCCAAGCAGGCCGAGCCCTGTGCAGGTGGGGTGGGCGCCAGCAGCACCTTCCCGGCCGACCCCCCGAGCGGCGAGGCGGAGCAGCAGCAGAAGGCCCCCCACCACCACCACCAGCAGCAGCAGCAAGAACTGAGCAAGGCCCTGCGGGAGGCCGGGCACCTGGAGCAGCAGCTGAGCAACCTCCTGTCCCGGGACAGGCTCAGTCCGGAGGGTCTGGAGAAGATGGGCACCCTCAGGTGGGCGCGGGGGGCCGGGGAGCGGGAGGGGCCTCTGGGCCAGGGGAGCTGTCCCTGAGCATCAGTGCTGGGCTGGGCTGGGCTGGGCTGGGCTGGGCTGGGCTGGGCTGGGCTGGGCTGGGCTGGGCTGGGCTGGGCTGGGCTGGGCTGGGCTGGGCTGGGCTGGGCTGGGCCCCTTCCTAGGCGCCAGGGAGCAGGAGGGAGGGAGGGCTGGGCTGGGGGCGGGGGCTACACAGCTTCTCCGGGGATCCTTGAGTGCAGTGGAGACTTGTGCCACTCAGGAGGCCCTGGGGATTTTCTTAGCTTTGGAAATGTTACCTGACCCCTCTGGGATTTACAGGCTGTGGGGTGGGGGGGGATGCCGGGGGGGGGCGTTGTAGGCGCATTTCAGCCCCTGGGAAGCAGGAAGAGATCAGAACCGCAGAAGAGCCCTCAGGTCCAGCATTCAGTGGCCCCCAATGCCCCCCCAATTGTCCAGGGGGATCTTGAGCAGAAAGAGAAGGCCAGACCCTCCCTTTCCCTGGACCCCCAACCAGTGGGACTCAGGGGAGCCCTGCCTGCCTCAACCCACATGGACATCCGTGTCAATCACCCCCTATGATACACTCGGCCTCCCTGAATCTGTCTCGTCCTGCCTTGAAGCTTTCCAGGCTGACAGCTGTCACGGCCTCTTCTGGAGAAGGTCCAGCCACACACACACCTGCCCCAGTTGTTCAGTGAGTGACCCAGGGGGGCATCATCCCGTGAGCCCCTCGTTGCCCTGAACCACCAGACTGACCGCGCATAGAGTTGATGGATAAGGAATAGAAAACGCATCTGTGCGCCCATACGGGCACAACCTGAGGATGGTCCCCCCAGGGGGGCTTCCGTGCCCAGCAGGCCCCTTCCCCAGGGTCACCGGCCCAAAGGCCGTAAGCCGAGGCGAGGGGCAGTCCCACTCCACGAGGCTCCTCCCATCCCGTGCTTCACCCCACGTCCCCTTCTGGAGAGAAAGCGGAAGGGGAAAGACCCTCCCTCCATGTAGGGCAGTGGGGGGGAACCTTTTCGGCACCCCACGCCAGCAGGGGCCTCCACGTCTGTGCGCCAGAGGGCCAGAAACCCGAAGACCAGCTGGGTGGCCCATGCGTGCCTGGCTTGGGCCGTTTGGGGGCCGTTTCCAGGCTGTTTGGGGGCCATTTTTCACCCCACGAATGACCACAAAACGGCCCATTTGGGGGCTGGTTCTGGCCCGAAAAAGGTTGAAGAAATGGCCTGTAAATGGCCTAAAAACGGCCCCCACACGGCCCCCAAAGGGCAGGAAACAGCCTCCTCCTCTTTTGCAGGGGGTTCCAGGCTGTTTTCCCCTGCAGGGAAGCTGGGCGCCCACAGAGGGAAGGGTGCCATCACAGGGGTCGGGGGTCCCCAGTTGCCCCCAGGCCGTGGCCTCCTCAGAACTGGGGTGCCCGTGTGGGGCAGGCCGGCGGGCATTCACGCAAGGGCGGCTGCGAGGGCCCAAGTGCACCAGCCCGCTGCGTGCCCCAATTCCCCTCTCCCCCCGCCCCCCACAGCCAGCCCCCCAAGCTGCAGAGGGTGGGGCCAGTCATCAACGTGCGACAGTTCATGGAGGGTCCGTTTGAGCGGTGTCTGGGACGACTCCTGGGACTTGGAAGGGCAGCTGAACGAGCGGTCGTGGGGGGGGTCACGGGTTGCAGTTGGGGTGGGGGGACAGTGAGGGGGAGGCGCCTCCCTGCCTGCCTGATGACTGAGGGCGGTGTGTGTGTGTGTGTGTGTGTGTGTCTGTCCCCCTGCTTGCAGGGCGGAGATGCTGCAGCTGTACGAGCGCTGCCTGCTGATGGACATCGAGGCGGCCGACGCGCAGAATGTGGACCAGCTGCTCTGGAAGAACGGCTTCTACCAGGTGATCGAGCGCTTCCGGCAGGCGCTGAAGGAGCCCGGCCTGGGGGAGAGTGGCCAGGAGGTGCGGGCCAGGCTGCTCCAGGTGCTGGACGAGGTGAGGAAGGGGGCCAGGAGGGGGCTCTCCACAAAGGCTACTCCAGTTTATGGCCAGAGCCACAAGGGGGAACCTGAGATCTGGGCTTCCCTCCCAGTTGAAAGTTCTCCCTCGCCCCAGTCCTCCTTCCGCTTCCGCCCAGGTGGGTGGGCACAGGATGGCCTTGAGCCCCTCCCAAGCCCCCCTCCACACCAGGCCTTCTACGGAGAGTGTGGCAAGCCGTGGAGGGGGGCCGGGCTAGAGGGCCTCCGGGGTGTCCCCCTCCCGCCGTGACCCTGCAACTTGCCCCCCCCCCCCCCCCAGGGCACCGTCTTCTTCGAGGGCCTTTTGCAGAAGCTGCAGCTGAGCTACCAGTTCAAGCTGGAGGACCACATGGACGGACTGGCCGTGCGCTGCAAGCCCCTGCGCAAGACGGTGGGGTGGGGCGCGGGGGGGAACAGGACGCCGTGCCTGGGGTGGTGGGGTGGCTCCATGGGGCGGGGGCTCTTACGCTGCCCTCCCCTCCCCAGGTGAAGTACGCCCTCATCAGCGCCCAGAGGAGCCTCATCTGCCAGGGGGACCTCTGCCGCTACCGGGAGCAGGGCAGCGAGACGGCCAACTACGGGAAGGCCCGCAGGTAGGGGGGGGCAGAGGGGGGGCTCCTCACCTGCACGTCCTCACCCGAGCTGTCCCGGAGGGAGGGGGGCATCGCAGGCGGGCGTCTCCATCACCAGGTCCCCCCGACAGGCCCAAGCGGGGAGGGAATCTGGGGCCAGGGGTGGGGCTCCACCTGTGAGAGGAGGGCACAAAGCCCCCCCCTCCCCCCAGTATCCACTCCCCAGTGGGTAGTTGGGCCCCGCCTGGCTTTTCCAGGTGAGCTCACCCTGTCTCACCCCACCCAGAAGAGAGCAAAATGACCGGGGGGGGGAGCGGGGGGGTTGGCCAGGTGCCGCAGCTCTAGGCCAGCAAGGGGACGATGGTCAGTTGCCAAGAGCAGCCATCCACTTGAGCAGCCGGTGCCAGTGTGGCTGAAGGGCTGGGCAGCTTCCTTCAAGGGGGGCACCGCCCAGTCCCACAGCGAGGGCAAGAATGGGGGGGGGGGCATGCCCAGGACTCCACCCTGATGGTTTCTGCAGCCCCTTGGTCACCAGTGCCTGGGGTGCAGAGGCCAAGGAGCGGTCAGCCTGAGGCCGAGGCTGCTATGCAGGAGGGGTCAGCAGCCTGAGGGAGGGGAAGGGGGCCGCAGGGGGCATCGGAGGGGCAGGGAGGGAGGGAGGCTCTCAGTCGTGGCCCCCTCTCGCCCGTGTCTCCTGCCCGTGTCTCCCGCCTGCCGCTCACGTGGCCTCCTCTCTCCCCAGCTGGTACCTGAAGGCCCAGCACATCGCCCCCAAGAATGGCCGGCCCTACAACCAGCTGGCCCTCCTGGCTGTCTACACGGTAAGAGGGGGGGTTCCGGGCACCCCACGTTGGAACTCCCCACAGACGCCGGGGGAGGGGGCTCAGCACCAGGATCTGCTGGGGGGAGGGGGAAGTGGGGGCATCCTTTTTCAGGACCCCCAAAGAAGTTCCCCCCTGTCCCTCTGGCATGGGGGGGCTCAGGGGGTCCTCGGCCTACGACCAGAGAGGCGACCAAAATTATATTGTTGACAAACGTGCTCAGCGCCTTTTGCCCCATTTTGCCGCTTCTCCCCCCACAGCCCCTAATTGAGTCCCTACGGCTGTTAAACAAGCCAGACGGTCGTTAAGCGAATCCAGCTGCCCCCATTGACTTTGTGGTGGCCCCCTCTGGACGCTGCAACCATCATAAATACCAGTCAGTGGCCAAGCGTCTAGACGGTGGTCATGTGACCCGGGTCCTAGGTTAGAGGGAGGGGCCCTGGAGGTCTTCTAGTCCAAGCTGCGGCCACAGTGTGAAAAATGGACATAATTAGAATTGGAATTCTTTTATTGGCCACGTGCGATTGGACGCACAAGGGATTTGTCTTCAGTGCAGATGCTCCGAGTGGACATTAAAGAAAAGAGACATTTGTCAAGAATCGTGAGGTAAAAAACATTGAAGGATTGAAACAAGAATAAAATAGAATAGAATTAGAATATAATATTATTTATTGGTCAACTGTGTTTGGACAAACAGGAAATTTGCCTTGGGAGCAGATGGTCTCAGTGTCCATAAAATAAAATATACTTTTGTCAAGAATCATGAAGTAAAAATCGGGAAACAATCGATATTGATAAAAATCTTTAGGATACAAGCAACAACGTTCCATTCACGCAGTCGTTAGTGGGAGGAAAAGGATGATGGGAATCATGAGGAAAAACGAGTCACCACAGAAATGCAGCCGTTGAATAGAATAGAGTAGAATAAAAATTAGAATTGGAATTCTTTTATTGGCCCCATGTGATTGGATGCACAAGGGATTTGTCCCAGGTGCAGATGCTCTCAGAGTCCATAAAAGAAAAAGAGACATTGGTCAAGAATCGTGAGGTAAAAAACACTGAAGGATTGAAACAAGAATAAAATAGACTAGAATTAGAATAGAATATTATTTATTGGTCAACTGTGTTTGGACACACAGGAAATTTGCCTTGGGAGCAGATGGTCTCAGTGTCCATAAAATAAAATATACTTTTGTCAAGAATCATGAGGTAAAAATCGGGGAAAAAATCGATATTAATAAAAATCTTTAGGATACAAGCAATAACGTTCCATTCACGCAGTCGTTAGTGGGAGGAAAAGGATGATGGGAATCATGAGGAAAAACGAGTCGCCACAGAAGTGCAGCCATTGAATAGAATAGAGTAGAATAAAAATTGGAATTGGAATTCTTTTATTGGCCATGTGTGATTGGACGCACAAGGGATTTGTCTCTGGTGCAGATGCTCTCAGGGTCCATAAAAGAAAAAGAGACATTGGTCAAGAATCGTGAGGTAAAAAACACTGAAGGATTGAAACAAGAATAAAATAGACTAGATTTAGAATAGAATATTATTTATTGGTCAACTGTGTTTGGACAAACAGGAAATTTGCCTTGGGAGCAGATGGTCTCAGTGTCCATAAAATAAAATATACTTTTGTTAAGAATCATGAAGTAAAAATCGGGAAACAATCGATATTGATAAAAATCTTTAGGATACAAGCAACAACGTTCCATTCACGCAGTCGTTAGTGGGAGGAAAAGGATGATGGGAATCATGAGGAAAAACGAGTCACCACAGAAATGCAGCCGTTGAATAGAATAGAGTAGAATAAAAATTAGAATTGGAATTCTTTTATTGGCCCCATGTGATTGGATGCACAAGGGATTTGTCCCAGGTGCAGATGCTCTCAGAGTCCATAAAAGAAAAAGAGACATTGGTCAAGAATCGTGAGGTAAAAAACACTGAAGGATTGAAACAAGAATAAAATAGACTAGAATTAGAATAGAATATTATTTATTGGTCAACTGTGTTTGGACACACAGGAAATTTGCCTTGGGAGCAGATGGTCTCAGTGTCCATAAAATAAAATATACTTTTGTCAAGAATCGTGAGGTAAAAATCATTTAAGGATTGTCGTAGGGTACAAATGAGCTATTGGGAAACAATCGATATTAATAAAAATCTTTAGGATACGAGCAACAACGTTCCATTCACGCAGTCGTTAGTGGGAGGAAAAGGATGATGGGAATCATGAGGAAAAACGAGTTGCCACAGAAGTGCAGCCGTTGAATAGAATAGAGTAGAATAAAAATTAGAATTGGAATTCTTTTATTGGCCACATGTGATTGGATGCACAAGGGATTTGTCCCAGGTGCAGATGCTCTCAGGGTCCATAAAAGAAAAAGAGACATTGGTCAAGAATCGTGAGGTAAAAAACACTGAAGGATTGAAACAAGAATAAAATAGACTAGAATTAGAATATTATTTATTGGTCAACTGTGTTTGGACACACAGGAAATTTGCCTTGGGAGCAGATGGTCTCAGTGTCCATAAAATAAAATATACTTTTGTCAAGAATCGTGAGGTAAAAATCATTTAAGGATTGTCGTAGGGTACAAATGAGCTATTGGGAAACAATCGATATTAATAAAAATCTTTAGGATACGAGCAACAACGTTCCATTCACGCAGTCGTTAGTGGGAGGAAAAGGATGATGGGAATCATGAGGAAAAACGAGTTGCCACAGAAGTGCAGCCGTTGAATAGAATAGAGTAGAATAAAAATTAGAATTGGAATTCTTTTATTGGCCACATGTGATTGGATGCACAAGGGATTTGTCTCAAGTGCAGATGCTCTCAGGGTCCATAAAAGAAAAAGAGACATTGGTCAAGAATCATGAGGTAAAAAACACTGAAGGATTGAAACAAGAATAAAATAGACTAGAATTAGAATAGAATATTATTTATTGGTCAACTGTGTTTGGACACACAGGAAATTTGCCTTGGGAGCAGATGGTCTCAGTGTCCATAAAATAAAATATACTTTTGTCAAGAATCGTGAGGTAAAAATCATTTAAGGATTGTCGTAGGGTACAAATGAGCTATTGGGAAACAATCGATATTAATAAAAATCTTTAGGATACAAGCAACAACGTTCCATTCACGCAATCGTTAGTGGGAGGAAAAGGATGATGGGAATCATGAGGGAAAACAAGTCGCCACAGAAGTGCAGCCGTTGAATAGAGTAGAATAAAAATTGGAATTGGAATTCTTTTACTGGCCACGTGTGATTGGACGCACAAGGGATTTATCTCTGGTGCAGATGCTCTCAGGGTCCATAAAAGAAAAAGAGACATTGATCAAGAATCGTGAGGTAAAAAACACTGAGTGATTCTCACAGGGTACAAAGAAGCAGTCAGGAAACAATACGAATAAAAGTCTCAAGGATACAAGCAGCCAGTCACAGCCACGCAGTCCCTCTCAGTGGGGGGAGACGGGGGGGGATGGGAAGGATGAGGGGAAAACCAGCAGCCACAGTGGGGCAGACTGAGTTGAGGGAAGAATTAGCCGGTTTTTTCCACGGCTGTGGTGACTTTGGTCACTGCATGAAGTCAAGGACTGCCCTGCGCTTGAGGGTCCTGCCAGGGCTGCAGGTGGGGTTAGTCCAGCACCCCCCCACACACACACTGACCCTCTCTGTCCGTCTCTGTCTGCGCAGAGGAGGAAGCTGGACGCCGTCTATTACTACATGCGCAGCCTGGCCGCCAGCAACCCCATCCTGACGGCCAAGGAGAGTCTGACCAGCCTCTTCGAGGAGACCAAGCGCAAGGTGGGTGCGGGGGGAGGGGCTGCCGGGCAGGGACACCTGGACACGGACGCCCTCCCCCCCACAAGGTCCTCACGCCCCCCCCCCACCACCACACAGGCCGAGCAGCTGGAGCAGAAGAGCCCCGGGGAGCATGGCCAGCAGCAGCAGCGGAACAAGAAGGCGGCTTTCCGGCCCTGCGGGGACGATGCTACCCGCCTGGAGCTCTGGATCCACCCCTCCCACCCGCGCTCCGGCCAGGGCCACGAGGCCAGCAGGGACCCTGAGCAGGACGGCGGCCTGGGCAGCCTCAGCCCCAGCGAGGTGAGGGGCGCAGTGCTTCACGCGGCCATGAGGGGGCGCTGCTCAGCTTGCTATGGGGGAAAGCCCTGGCACTCAGCTTTGGATGGTGGGCAGGGGGCTTCCCTGGGGGCCACTCCGGCCGGCCCTGCCCTCCCCGGCCCAAGGTTCCTCTGCATGGCTGGGGCTGCCGGGGGGGCCACTGACAGACCACTTAGAAATCTGAAACCATCACAAGTGTCACACTTGCCGTGTGCAAAACCCTTTGGGAATTTGAGGGCAGCTTTATCATCTCTCAGCAAGGGTGGCTGAGCGTGGACACTGGAAGGCCAGCGGACGTCCACTCCCAGAATTCTCCCAGCTTTGCCAACCAGGGGATTCTGGGAGTTGAAGTCCGCAAGCCTTCGAGTGGCCACGCTTGGACAGCCCTGCCTTAAAGAGGTTAATGTCTACAACAACAACACCCCCCTCCTTTGGGGCCCTTTGTGCCACATCCTTCAAAATTGCACAGAGCCCCCCCTCCCCCCCCCTTCCCCACTTCCGGAAAAGTCTGAAGAAGGTTGAGTGAGCCCACCAGCCCTTTGTGGTTTAGTCAACAAACCAGGTTTAACAAGGTCCGTGCACCTCTCCCAGCTGGGCTGCTCTCATCTCCCCTGAGTTGGGGTGGGGGAAGAAAGTGGGGGCACCCCTGGGGTTGGGGGGCACGGTGGGAGCTTGTGGGTTGCAGGAACTGGGTTTATGGCCAGTCTGGTGAAGAGAAGGCCCAGGGGGGACATGATGGCCATCTTCCAGTATCCCCAGGGGTAGCCCCAAAGAAGAGTTGGGGATCAAGCTCTCCTCCAAAGCACCTGAGGGCAGGACAAGAAGCAATGGGTGGAAACTAAACGAGGAGAGAAGCAACTCAGAACTCAGGAGGAATTTTCATCACTGTCAGAATAATTAACCCGTGAAACAGCTTGCCACCAGAAGTTGTGAATGCCCCAACACTGGAAGTTTTAAAGAAGATATGTTGGATGACCACCTGTCTGGAGTAGTGGAGGGTCTCCTGCCTAAGCAGGGGGTTGGACTAGAAGACCTCTGGGGTCCCTTCCAACCCTGTGGTTGTTGCTGTTTCTCCCCCCCCCCCCCGAGAGTGAGGGTAGCAGCCCAGACCCCCCTGTGTGTGTGTGTCTCCCTGGACACCCTGCCTGGGCTGTGGGGCCTGGCGTGTTGCCCCCCCCTCCCCCAAAGAGGGCTTGCGTGCCAGGTCCCCTGGGAGCCTGCTCAGCCCGGGTCAGCCAGACCGCCCGGTGGCTTCGTTTTGACGTGAGCGCTTTCGTTTCCAGCTGTGAGGTTTGCGGGAGGAAGCAGCGGGTGCCAGGCTCTGCGAGGGGCTGGTTGGAGGCGGCAGCCACGTGCCCGGTTCCCCCGCATGGGGGACGTGACACTCGGCACACGCCGGCCTCACGGAGCCCCAGCTGGGAACGGAAGGGCTGCCCCCCCACCACACACACACACACACACACACACACACACACACGGGGCCCCCCACCGGCCGGACTTCCTTCTCCTGCACACACTCGCAAAGCCCCCCCCCCTCCCTCCCTGCTACCCCCGTGTGACCTTTTGCTGCCACCACAAGGCCCACATGAAGTTCCCACGGAGGTTTTCCGGGCACGGCAGGGGGGGGCTTGTCACGGTTTGGGGTGGGGGACGTGGAGATGCTCCGGTGGGGAGGGGGCCCCGTCTCTCCCTTCCCTCACACACAGACACACACCTGCCCGGGCTTCCATGAGGACTAGCAGCTTTCCCCGGCCTCTCCCTGACCTCCTCAGATGACTTCATCTGCCCAGTTTCCCTTTCGAAGTGATTCAGCCGCTCGGAGCTGGGGAAATTTATTTACCTACTTTATTTATTTATTTGATTCACATCCCACCCAGCCCCCAAAGGGGAAGAGACGCCTGAAAAAGGGCCCTTTAAAACCCCTAGAAATCTCCCTCTGCCTTTTGGGGCCGCCAGATCTCAATGGGGTGTCGTTGGTCAGTGGCCCCCAGGCCGGCTGGGCCCTTAGAGCTCCCTGGAAGGCCAGCAGGGTGGGGGCAGGCGGGGTCTCCGGGAGAAGTTGCTTCCAGAGAGCTGGAGCCACCACGGAGAAGGCCCTCCCCTGCGGCCCCACCGACCTGCATGGCTTAGCCGGCAGGACGTGGAGAAGGTGGGCCACGGGGGCCATTATTATGGGTTGCCGGGAGTTATGTGGCCGGAGGCAGTGCCGAAGGTAGGCCGCCCCTAAGCCACGAGGGCCACCAGACTTTGACTCTCATGCGGAGGGCAGCCAGTGCCCACCAGAGCCCCTCTGCCTGCAGGGGCTGCCTTTTGTGGCACCCTGTAGGGCTCCTGAGGGAAGGAGGGAAAAGACCCCAAGGAGCCCCCTGCCCTCCCCCTTCAGGGCTTATCCCCCCCCACGGCCTGGCCCTTCCCTCTTTTCACCCCCTCCTTCCAGTGAGAGGCAGCCTTGTTGGGGGTGACCCCTCTGGGCTCCTGGACCTCTCCTCCACTGGCCCCACGCTTGCGGCTTCTGGCATCCCCCTGCCAGGCTGCTCTCTCTGTGGCATTGAGGGAGGGGCGCTCTCAGCCCCTGGGGACCCCCAGGCCTTCTGCAGGGGGCAGATTCCCAGGGGGGGGGGTCTCCCGGGTGGCCACTGTCTTTCTGCTGCCGGCTGAGGGGGGGGCTGGTTTATTTGGGGGGCCCGGCGTAGCTCTGCCTTCCCCCTCCCCTGTGCCCCCCCCAGTCTTCTTCCTCCTGGGGTCAGGGTGAGGGCAGGCGTGGGGAGGGGCCCCGGGGCGCGCAGGGGGAGGGCTGCCGCAGCCGCGTTTGCAGAAGTGCCCGTGGGCCGGGGCTGCTTCCTCTTGTGGGCAGCCGGGGGCCCCGGTTCCCAGCGCCGGCCTGGCAGGGGAGTCACGCAAGGGCTGAGTCATCCCCAGAGCCGCCCTGCCCGGCCCTCTCGCCTCGCCTGCTCCGGCCGCAAGGGCAGGGGGGCGGGGGCCAGTCTCTGCCCCCCCCCGGAACCTTTGGGAAGGGCAGCTCCAGGGAGGTTGGGGCCTTTCGCTTCTCCTCCAGGAAAGTTTGGGACAAGAAGCGAAACGTCTTTCAAGGGGAAAAACCCAGAGAGAGACGGGCCCCTCCCTTGGGGGAACTGGGGGGGGAGACGCAGCCAGGGGCCAGGAAGGGGGGGGAATGGGGCAGACCAGCAGCAGAACCACCGACACCCCCCACCCCCCGTGGCCCTGCTTCGGATCCAGCCCCTACCCCGCCCCCTTTCCCCCACCCCACCCTCTCGGAAGCAGGACATGGTTTTGGGGGGTCAGACAAGGGGGGGTGGCAGTTCAGCAAACTGTGCAGCACAGGTGGGGGGGCAGGGGGAGGGGCTCTCGGACCACTCAGGGCGGCCAATGGCCTGGGGGTCAATGGACTCGTTAACGGGAAGGGTGCGAAAGGAGGGACCCAGCTGAAGCATGAATGACAAAAGTTGAAACAAATTTTAAAATCATTTTAAATACTTAAATTACATGGTTGAATTGTCCTGCAGTCAGTTCCCTGAGAGGCTTTGGCCGCCCCTGGGGTCCCCTTCTCTTGGCCTGGATGACCTCAACGCCTCATTCACGCTGACGGAGGATGGATGGATGGGGGGGGTTAATATTGGGGTGTCCACTTTTGCATTTTGTTTCATGGCTGCATGCTACCCTGAGTCCCTCAGGAGACGGGCGGATGATAAACTTAAATAAATAGGGAGGGAAGGGAGGGAGGGAGGGAGGAAGGAAGGAGGGGAGGGAAGGAGGGAAGGGAGGGAGGAGGGGAGGGAGGGAGGGGAAAGAAGGATGGTTAAGACACCAACTAGAGGGGAGAATATTCTAGATTTAGTTTTTACGAATGGGAATTGGGTTTCAGAGGTCAAGGTGGGAGAAAATTTAGGTTGCAGTGACCATCTATGTTTGTGGTTTGATGTAAAAACTCATTGTGAGCAATCCTATAATGCAACCAAAGTATTGGATTTCAGAAAAACAAATTTTAATGCAATGGGAGAATATTTAGATAATGAATTAAAGGGGAGGGATAAAATGGCAGGAGCAAGCATCCAGTGGACTGTATTAAAAAAGGCCATCTTAAAAGCCACTGGACTGTATGTAAGACAAATAACTAAAGGTAAAAGGAAGAAGAAACCGCTATGGTTTAGCAATGATGTAAGGACTATAGTCAATGAAAAAAAGGCTGCCTATAGGAGGTATAAAGAATCTGGAAGTATAGCTGATAGGGAGGTGTATAAAATGAGACAGAAGGAGGCGAAACAGATAATATATGCTGCTAAAGCCTCAAAAGAGGAAGAAATTGCCAAATCTCTAAAGAAGGGGGATAAAACCTTCTTCAGATATATTAGTGATAAGAAGAAGAAAAACTGCGGCATCACGAAGCTTAGTACCGGGAATAATACATGCATTAATGGGAATAAGGAGATCGCTGACCATTTCAATAGCTACTTCTGTTCAGTTTTCTCAAAAGACACCTTACAAAATAATACTATAGAGGGATATAGCATTGCTTCCAGCTGTACGGATTCAGCTCCAGTGATCTTAGAAGCCGATGTCTTAGAAGAACTTGAACAATTAAAGATAAATAAGGCAATGGGTCCAGATGGCATCCACCCCAGAGTTCTTAAAGAACTCAGATCTGTCATTGCTACCCCCCTGACTGATTTGTTTAACCAATCCTTGTTAACAGGAGAAGTTCCCGAGGATTGGAGAATGGCCAGTGTTGTGCCTATTCACAAGAAGGGCAGTAGAGAAGAAGCTGGTAACTACAGGCCAGTTAGCTTGACATCAGTTGTAGTTAAAATGATGGAGACTCTACTCAAAAAGAGGATAAATCAGCACCTAAAAAACAATAACTTATTGGACCCAAACCAGCATGGTTTTACTGAAGGCAAATCGTGTCAGACTAATCTCATTGATTTCTTTGACTATGTCACAAAGGTGTTGGATGAAGGTGGTGCCGTGGATATTGCCTACCTGGACTTCAGCAAAGCCTTTGATATGGTTCCACATAAAGAGCTGATAGATAAATTAGTGAAGATTGGACTTAATCCCTGGATAGTTCAATGGATTTGCAGCTGGCTGAAGCGTAGACATCAGAGAGTTATTGTTAATGGCGAGTATTCTGAGCAGAGACAGGTTACAAGCGGTGTGCCACAAGGGTCTGTTCTGGGTCCTATTCTTTTTAATATGTTTGTGAGTGACATAGGGGAAGGTTTGGTAGGGAAGGTTTGCCTATTTGCCCATGACTCTAAAGTGGGCAATAGGGTTGATATTCCTGGAGGCATCTGTAATATGGTAAATGATTTAGCTTTACTAGATAAATGGTCTAAGCAATGGAAACTGCAGTTTAATGTTTCCAAATGTAAAATAATGCACTTGGGGAAAAGGAATCCTCAATCTGAGTATTGTATTGGCAGTTCAGTGTTGGCAAATACTTCAAAAGAAAAGGATTTAGGGGTAGTGATTTCTGACAGTCTCAAAATGGGTGAACAGTGCAGTCAGGCGGTAGGGAAAGCAAGTAGGATGCTTGGCTGCATAGCTAGAGGTATAACAAGCAGGAAGAGGGAGATTATGATCCCGCTATATAGAATGCTGGTGAGACCACATTTGGAATACTGTGTTCAGTTCTGGAGACCTCACCTACAAAAAGATATTGACAAAATTGAACGGGTCCAAAGACGGGCTACAAGAATGGTGGAAGGTCTTAAGCATAAAACGTATCAGGAAAGACTTAATGAACTCAATCTGTATAGTCTGGAGGACAGAAGGAAAAGGGGGGACATGATCGAAACATTTAAATATATTAAAGGGTTAAATAAGGTCCAGGAGGGAAGTGTTTTTAATAGGAAAGTGAACCCAAGAACAAGGGGACACAATCTGAAGTTAGTTGGGGGAAAGATCAAAAGCAACATGAGAAAATATTATTTTACTGAAAGAGTAGTAGATCCTTGGAACAAACTTCCAGCAGATGTGGTAGATAAATCCACAGTAACTGAATGTAAACATGCCTGGGATAAACATATATCCATCCTAAGATAAAATACAGAAAATAGTATAAGGGCAGACTAGATGGACCATGAGGTCTTTTTCTGCCGCCAGACTTCTATGTTTCTATGTTTCTATAATGAGGGAGGGGGGAATGAAAGAGGGAGGGGGGAAGGAAAGAAAGAAAGAAAAAGAAAGAGAGGCCCGTCCCTTCCAGCGGTTGCAGCTGGGGAGCTGGGGGGGGCACGGGGTAGGGCTGAGCATCAGGGCCCCCCCTGCCTCCCCCCACGGCCCTGGGCAGCTGCAGAGGCCCCGGCTGCCAGCAGAGGGGGCCGTGGCACCACCGCCCTCCTCCGCAGCTGCTTGGCCAGGGTCCGGGGCAGGCCCAGGGGGGAGGCTGGAGGCCAGAGCCCGGCCGCTGGGGTCCCATCTGCTCTGCCCCCCCCCCTTCTTCTCTGGCCAGGTTCTCCGGCCACTCAGGACTCTGCGCTCTCTCTCTCTCTCTCTCTCAGGAAGAGGGAGCAGGGCCTGGGTTGTTTTCCCATCTTGCTCATCCTCCCCCCCCCCTCTTTTTTCTTCCCCTGCAGCTGAACAAAAGGTTCGTCCTGCGCTTTCTCCAGGCCCATGGGAAGCTCTTCACCAGGATTGGGTAAGGCGGCAGGATGTTTGTCTTGTGTTGCCTCCATGACCAGCCCTTCTGGAATCCAGGCCCCACAGCAGCTGGGAGGGCGCTTGGAACGGAGCCCCAGCAGCAGCAGCAGCAGGAGGGCACGGGGCGGGTGGGGGGCAACGGGGCCCGGCCTCCTCCTCCTCCTCTGCGGGGCCTGGAATGGGGGTGGGGGGCTGCAGGGTGTGCTTCTCAAGCTGGTTCAGCCCTCTGCCGGGGGGGGCTGCTCAGAGCAAAGCCCCCCCTGGTGTGAGGATGTAATTAACAGAGCCGGTGGGGACCCTGCAAGGCCGCCCAGCCCAGCCCTAAAAGTCCAGTTTGCCTCTCGGGGGGGGGGAGGGGGGGGGAAAGGCACCTTTTGGACAAGCCTAACCTGGGTGACCGAGAATCCCCCTAGACCTTGAAGACCTCCCAGAATCCCCCAGCCAGCATGGGGGTCTTGAGCCCACCGGCCACAAGGGGGCCATTGTTCCCCCCCCCACCCGTGACCTCAGTTTGCCCAGAGATAAACACAAACGCACCGTTTTCACTCTTCTGCCCCCTTGTCATTCAAAGCACGGGGGTCTCACGGATCCCTCAAGAAACTGACCTGACCACCGGACTTTCTCCCCCCCCCCCCCCCCCGGCTCCCATTGGGCCCCACTGGCTGCTTCCAGGCCCCCCCTCCGCCCCCCAGTCTCTGGAGCCTCTGTCCGTTCCTTTCGGATTCTCTCCCTCCCAGCAGCTGGGGTCCCAAGCCGGCCCGGCTCTCTGTCCCTCGGCTCCTCCCCAGCGTGACCCCTTCCCGGGAGGGTTTGCACGTCCACCCAGGCCGAAGTGGAGGGCCGAGTAGCGGAGTCCTCCCCCTCCCCCTTGACCCTCCTGCGCCTCCATCCTGACTTCCTGGCCGTCTCCTCCTCTCGCAGCTTGATGGAGTTCACATCAGCCCCCCCCTCTCTCCCCCCCCCTTGTTAAGAACTGAAGCCTCACTGCCTTGGCCTGAAGGAGAGGTGGACCCCGGTCAGAGGCTCTTGCGCCGCTCCCTTCGGCTGGGCCGGCTCACAGAAGCCCCCCCATCTCAGACGGCCCGGGCCCTGCTGTGGCTGCCTGGAGGGAGCCCCCCTCCCACTTACACCCCCCCCCCTTTGTTGAGTGACCATTCGGTTAAAGAGTGGTGGAAAGAGGGAACCTACATCTGCTGCCGCATGGTGACGTGATCAACATTGGGATGGTCAGCATCTGGCCAAGGAGGGTCGGAGGGGCTCACTTAACAACGGGGGCCAGAAAGTCATAAAACGGGGCAAGACCCCCCAGACACCGTCAAGGAGCCTTTTTTTTTTAAGGAACAAATAAATGAAAGCTGAATTTGGTCATGGCCTCTGCAGTGCCCCCCCCCTTGGGGGCTGGGGGGTAGCTGGGACGGCAGAGCTCTAACCATGGAATCCCCCCCAGCCTCCTCCATGGGTTGCCCTGTCCCACCCCCTCCCATGCAGGTCCCCCCACTGCCTGAGGGGGGCGAGGTCGAGCAGGCTGCCTATCTGGCATTGCTGCCACCCCCCCCCCTTCTCCTTTTGTGCCCCCTCCCAGCCCCCATGGCCCTTGGAAGGAAGAGCGGCAGGGGAGACTCTCAGGGGGGGGATGCTGGGAAAGCCCCCCACTCCAGGCTAAGCGTGCTGGATCTCCGGTTGCAGGGGGGGCACAGGAGGGGGGCAGGCCTGGCCAGAAGGGGGGGAGGGGCCGAGGCAGCCCAGAAGGAGAGCAAGGACTCGGCCCCCTCCCCCTCCTCCTGGCCTTCCTGGGAATCTCCCCTCCGTCACGGGCTGGGGACCCCCTTCTCCCCTCCCTTTGGGGCAGGAGGGCCTAGCTGGCCTCTGGAGGGCCCTGCCTGCCCCCCCCCCCCCCCCCCCGCTGACCCCGCCCTTCCGCCCTGCAGGATGGAGACCTTCCCGGTGGTGGCCACGGAGGTCCTGGCCGCCTTCCAGGCCCTGCTGGAGCACAGCCCCCCGCCCGTCGGGAGCAGCCGCCTCCTGCAGCTCATGGCCATCAACATGTTTGCCGTGCACCACTCGCAGCCCAAAGGTAGGAAGGGGGGGAGGGAGGGAGGGGGGAGCCCCGGCCTCTGACCCTGCGCCCTGAAGTGGCTCCAGTGCCCCCCCCTCGTCCTCCCAAACACCGGAAGGCAAAGCAAGGAACGGTGGGTGGGAACGAGGGTCAGCCTAGAAATCAGGAGGCGGTGAGAACAATTCACCAGTGGAACAACTTGCCACCAGGCCTTGTGGCTGCTCCGAACAGTGGAGGTTTTGAAGAAGAGACTGGGCAGCCGTTGGTCTGGAGTGGGATGGGGCCTCCTGCTTGAGCCAGGGGCTGGACTAGAAGACCTCTCTTAGCCTGAAAGGCCTCCCAGGTGTCCAGGGGGGGTCCTGGTGGGCAGCTGCCCTGAGAAGAGAAGGATGTTCCCAGCTGCCCTTGCAAGCCTTCTCCCCCCAAATGGCCCACAGCCTCCCCCCCTCCCCCCCACTTGGGAGAGGAGGGAGGGCAGCGTGGCGAAGTCTGGGCCGAGGGCTGGCCTGCCGAGGGAGAGGGGGAGGGGGGGTACCCGTCTTCCGACCACAGATGCCTGGAGAGAATGTTCCTTGGAGGGGGGAGACAATGGGGGGGGGGTAGTGGGGTGCCTTGTTGGGGGGTGCAAGCTCCCTAATTGGAGCCGGGCCATTGTGGCAGGGCATCTCGGAGAGGGGAACAGCAGCCCCCTCCCCACCCATCTGCACCCAATTTATTCCAGTCTGGACTGGGGAGGGGGGGGGAGGGCTTTAATAATGTGTTTCATAATTGCTCGAATCAAACCCATCTCAGGCACATTGTTCTGTTTTGGGACATGATTGGATTATGGTTTGTGTGAATCACAGGAAGATGCATTTATGGGCCACCACGGGGGGGGGGGGCTGCATCTCCTCCCCCCCTTCCCCGCAGCCTGGCTCCCCCCCAGGCCTTTCCCCAGAGGGAGCCTGTGGGCCTCCAGATCTCCCTTGGGGGGGGTCGCCTGTGGCTGCCCAGGGTGAGCAAAGGGGTCGGAGGTCGGGAGAATTTGAGGGTCAGGCTGCAGTTCTTGGGGGCTCCTTAGGCGTGGACCCCACCCACCGGTCCTCACCTAGAATGTGTCAGGATCACAAGGGATCTGGCAGATCCTGTACCCCCCCCCCATGCTCTCCTAATAAGATTGCTAGTGGGGAGATATCACAGAAAGAGACCTTGAGAAGGAGGGAGGGAGGGAGGAGAGACAGGAGGAAGGAAGAAGGAAAGAAAGAAGAGGAAGACAGAGCAGAAAGGATGGAATGAGAAAGAGGAAGGAAAGAAGGAAGGGAGGAAAGAAAGAAAGAAAGAAGAGACAGACAGACAGAGAGAGAAGCTTCAAGGGCCAAATGGACAGGTCATGTAGTGACTCATGTTTCCCACTGAGAAAGCTGCTCCGATGAAGAATAATAATAATAATACTAATACTAATAATAATAATAATGATAATGATAGAAACATAGAAGACTGACAGCAGAAAAAGACCTCATGGTCCATCTAGTCTGCCCTTATACTATTTCCTGGGTTTTATCTTACAATGGATATATGTTTATCCCAGGCATGTTTAAATTCAGTGACTGTGGATTTACCGACCACGTCTGCTGGAAGTTTGTTCCAAGGATCTACTACTCTTTCAGTGAAATAATATTTCCTCATGTTGCTTTTGATCTTTCCCCCAACTAACTTCAGATTGTGTCCCCTTGTTATTGTCTTCACTTTCCTATTAAAAACACTTCCCTCCTGAACCTTATTTAACCCTTTGACATATTTAAATGTTTCGATCATGTCCCCCCTTTTCCTTCTGTCCTCCAGACTATACAGATTGAGTTCATTAAGTCTTTCCTGGTCAGTTTTATGCTTCAGACCTTCCACCATTCTTGTAGCCCGTCTTTGGACCCCTTCAATTTTGTCAATATCTTTTTGTAGGTGAGGTCTCCAGAACTAAACACAGTATTCCAAATGTGGTCTCACCAGCATTCTATATAGCGGGATCATAATCTCCCTCTTCCTGCTTGTTATACCTCTAGCTATGCAGCCAAGCATCCTACTTGCTTTCCCTACCGCCTGACTGCACTGTTCACCCATTTTGAGACTGTCAGAAATCACTACCCCTAAATCCTTCTCCTCTGGAGTTTGTGATAACACAGAACTGCCAATACAATACTCAGATTGAGGATTCCTTTTCCCCAAGTGCATTATTTTACATTTGGAAACATTAAACTGCAGTTTCCATTGCTTTAACCATTTATCTAGTAAAGCTAAATCATTTACCATATTACAGACGCCTCCAGGAATATCAACCCTATTGCACACTTTAGAGTCATCGGCAAATAGGCAAACCTTCCCTACCAAACCTTCCCCTATGTCACTCACAAACATATTAAAAAGAATAGGACCCAGAACAGACCCTTGTGGCACACCGCTTGTAACCTGACTCTCTTCAGAATACTCGCCGTTAACAATAACTCTCTGATGTCTACGCTTCAGCCAGCTGCAAATCCACTGAACTATCCAGGGATTAAGTCCAATCTTCACTAATTTATCTATCAGCTCTTTATGTGGAACCGTATCAAAGGCTTTGCTGAAGTCCAGGTAGGCAATATCCACGGCACCACCTTCATCCAACACCTTTGTGACATAGTCAAAGAAATCAATGAGATTAGTCTGACACGATTTGCCTTCAGTAAAGCCATGCTGGTTTGGGTCCAATAAGTTATTGTTTTTTAGGTGCTGATTTATCCTCTTTTTGAGTAGAGTCTCCATCATTTTAACTACAACTGATGTCAAGCTAACTGGCCTGTAGTTACCAGCTTCTTCTCTACTGCCCTTCTTGTGGATAGGCACAACACTGGCCATTCTCCAATCCTCGGGAACTTCTCCTGTTAACAGGGATTGGTTAAACAATTCAGTCAGGGGGGTAGCAATGACAGATCTGAGTTCTTTAAGAACTCTGGGGTGGATGCCATCTGGACCCATTGCCTTACTTATCTTTAATTGTTCAAGTTCTTCTAAGACATCGGCTTCTAAGATCACTGGAGCTGAATCCGTACAGCTGGAAGCAATGGTATATGATAATAATAATAATAATAATAATAATAATAATAATAATAATAATAATAATAATGAGGCCTCCCCATGACCCTGCGACCCAAGCTCGGCCATTTGGCAGCTGTCTCCCGTGGTTGACGGCTGCCGTGTCCTGGGGCTGGCGTGGGGTCTCCCTTGGCATCCAGCAAAGTTGATGGGGAAGCCAGCTTGACCCCGTCCCCGTGGCTTCCTTCCCACCGGTTGCCAGACTCGCAGAGGGCCTGTCTCACTGGTCAAGGGGGACCGGGGGCTTCATTGGGGCCGTAGGTTGAGGACCACCTGCCAATCAGTGGGCTGGTGAAATAAATACACGAGGGGCAAAGGCTTTGGGGCCCAAGGGGCTCAGCTGTTGCAAGAACTTTGGGGGGGGCTGGGGGGGGCTTCCAGAGGCAGCTCCGTGGCGCTTCACTCCCGTGGCTTGGAATCCGGAGGGTCCTTGGTGAGCTTGGAAGTCAATTTCTTGTGGCAGTTGCTGTGACAACAGCCCCCCTCCTCCCTTTTGCCTTCTGTTCCCTGGGGGCTTCAGCCCCCACCGCTGCCTTGAGTGAAGCCCACCCCTCAATTTTGAGGAGCTGCCAGAAGGTTGCCCTCCAGGAGCCCAGCCAGCCTCGAGTTCCAGCCCCCCGCTCTCTCTTGCCCCCCAGAGCCCCCCGGCAGGATGGCCACACACCCCACCCGGCAGCCAGCCTGGCAGGAAGAGGAGCGCAGGGGGGGGGCTCAGGTTCCGCGTCAGGACACCAAGGTAGCGCAGATCAGGGCTTAGCGTGGTGACTTGTCCAGCAAGCCCAGTGGATGCCCTTGGGGGCCCGTCCGTCACTCCCTGCGTGGCACAGCCGTGGCCGCGGAGGCCTCCAGGGCGGACAGAAGACCCGAATGCCACCCCCGCCTGGCCAAAGGGACCCTGGTGGCGGCACAGTGGCTGGAGTCCAGCACTGCAGGCCAACTCTGCCCCCTTTCAGGGGTTCGGTTCTGAGAGGCTCCGGGTGGACTCGGCCTCCCGCCCTTCCCAGGTGGGTCGAAGGAGGACCCAGAGGGTTGGGGGAGGCATGGCCAGGGGGCGGCCTGGGGAGTGGAGTGGAATGGGGCGGAGTGGGGTACTGTGGGGAGGGCTGGTCAGCCCAGAGGTTGTGGCTGTCCCTTGACTCCCAACAGTCTTGCCTTGACAGACAGAGGGAAGCTTGGGGGGCAGAGGGGCTGGTCATGGAGCCAGCGTCTGGGAGGAGCCGGGGGTCTTGGCCTTGTGGGTGGACCCGGGGCCCTTAGCAAAGGGCAGCCAGAGCTCCTCCTCAATGGAAGGGGGGGGCTTGGGTGGCCTTACCGGAGGCTCCTTGGGGAGGATTCCTGGGGGGCTTGGCTACGGAGGAGAGGGAGCCGTTGGGCTCTGCCAGGGGATGGGAATTCTGGCTCCGCAGGCTGCCTCACTGAGGACACACCCACCAAGGGGGCCCCTGGGGGCACAGAGCTGGGCCCAAAACCGGCTTCCCCTCCGAGTCCTTCTCAGACGTGGCCTGCAGCCTGGATTGGTCAACCAAAGGCTGCATTTGGACTTGGGGGTCCAATAACCTAAGAAGAGCCCATCGAGTCCAGCGTTCTGTGTCACCCAGTGGCCCCCCAATTGTACAACTGGGGCAGAAAGAGAAGGCCAGACCCTCCCTTTCCCCGGACCCCCAACCAATGGGACCCAAGGGGATGCTGCCTGGCTCAACCCACGTAGAAGCATAGGCACTTGGCATCCACGAATCTGTCTCATCCTGCCTTGGAGCTATTAAGGCTGACAGCTGTCACGGCCTCTTCTGGACCCTCTGGGTGGAGAAATCTTTCCCTTATCTGTCCTTACTTTCTGACCCGTGAGCTTCAGGGAGTGACCCCCTCGCCCTAGTATCGTGTGATAGTGAAAAGGGTTTTCTCCCTCCCCCTTTTCTGTCCCCTGCAGGATTCTATGCCCTTCGGTCGAGCCCCCCCCCCCCCCTCAAACGCCTGCCTTTCAAGGCTGCAGAGACCGAGGCCTTGCGACCTGGTTTCAGAGGGGGGGGGCTCCGTTCCTTTGGTCACTCTTCTGGCCCTTTCTTTGCACCTTTTCCTTCCCACGCAGAGGAGCCCAGACCCCCGGGCCAGCAGAGGCCTGAATCTCAGGGAGGGTCTTTCCCCCTCGTCCCTCCCCAAGGCTGCCCCACCCCCTTTTCGGCCTGTCCGGAGCTCTGGCAGGGGCTGTCCGGGAGGGGGCAGGGGGTGAGCCTTGAGCGTGCAGACCCAACCCCCCCCCCCCCAATTGTAGCCGCGTCCTGGGCGCCCTCCGACCCATCTGCAGGGGCCGAGCCAGACACGGTGCAGCTGCCGGGGGTTGTGCCGTTGTGAGTCTCTGGCCGTGTGTGGAGCCGCCGTCTGCTGGGGTTTAGTGCTGTCTCCGTTGAAACATGGCTGGGGGTGGAAGAGCTGGTGGCCCAATGCCAACCCCCAACCTTCCCCAAGACCCCCCCCCCCCGCTCCCCCCTCTTTAAAGTCACATTTCCAGGCCAGACAAAGAATTAATCTCTGGGCACTTCAGATTGCTGGCAGCGCAAAGCAGGATGTGGGATATATTTTCTCTCTCTCTCTCCCTCCCTCTCCCTGTGTCTTGGCTGACTTTTTTACCTCTGGAAGAATTTGGAAGGGCCCTGAGATCCCCCCCCCTTTCCCCCCTCCCCACTCGCTCGCTCGCTCTCTCGCCCGCCTGCCTTGGTGCCTGTGCGCAGCTTTCCTGCACAGCCGAGAGCTCTGGCCCTGCTGCTGCTGCTGCTGCTGTGGCTTCACCCCTAATAGGTTTCATATGCCGGAGCCGTTGACATCAGTCTGAAAGCATTTTGCACGTGATCCGCTGCGTTTCCTGCAGGAAATGTGCAAGATATTTATTAAGAACTAATAAAACAAACCTCTCTTGAGCTCTTAGGTAGTGTTCAATTGTTCGTGTCTCCCCCGTTTCCTTTTATCAGCCAGGAGTTGTGTTGTGTTGCTTCTCCCCCCCCCCCTCTCTCTCTCTCTCTCCCACCAGCCCCCTCCCCATCTGCCTCCCCCCAGGTCTTCAGAAGGCTGGACCGGCTGGGAGAAAAGAGCCCGGCCTGCCAACCAGCCTGTGCCCGGAGGGGGGCCTGGACGGCAGGAGGGGAGCGGTGGTGTGTGCGTGCGTGCGTGCATGCGCGGGTGCTGGTGTGGTTGCTGGCCTTCCTGCCAGCTGTGGGGCTCACCACTTTCTTCGGCCGCTCCCCTTGGCTCCCCTTCTGAGGGCAGAGCTGCTGGTTAGCCGTGGCCATAGCAGTTAGACCGACCGACCTCTTCACGGTGCTTTTTCCCAGCCCTCCCTAAGGTGGTTTAGACAGAGCCAGCCCCCTTGACCCTCTGGGCCCTCACCTTACCCACCTCGGAAGGGCGGAGGGCTGAGTCCACCTGGATCCTCCTGAGATTCCATCTGTCAAACAGCTGGCAGGCGGTGGGCAGCAGAGGTAGCTGGCGGGACTGCACTCTAACCACTGCACCACTGAGGAGGGGAGGAAGGAACATGAGAAGAGAGCAATGGGGAGACCCCACTGGGAATAATCCTGGGTCCAGTTCTGGAGACCCCACCTACAAAAACAGATGGACAAAATTGAACGGGTCCAAAGACGGGCTACAAGAATGGCGGAAGGTCTTAAGCATAAAACGTATCAGGAAAGACTTCATGGACTCCATCTGTAGAGTCTGGAGGACAGAAGGAAAAGGGGGGACATGATCGAAACATTTCAATATGTTAAAGGGTTAAATAAGGTCCAGGAGGGAAGTGTTTTTAATAGGAAAGTGAACACAAGAACAATCTGAGGTTAGTTGGGGGAAAGATCAGAAGCAACATGAGAAAATATTATTTGACTGAAAGTAGTAGATGCTTGGAAGAAACTTCCAGCAGACGTGGTTGGTTAAGCCACAGGAACTGAATTTAAACATGCCTGGGATAAACATATAACCATCCTAAGATAATATACATGAAATAGTATAAGGGCAGACTAGAGGGACCATGAGGTCTTTTTCTGCCATCAATCTTCTAGGTTTCTATGTTTTTAAGAGCCCTGTTAATTCAGACCAAAGCCCATCAAGTCCAGCATTCTGTGTCACCCAGTGGCCCCCCAATTGTCCAGGGGGATCTTGACCAGAAAGAGGAGGCAAGACCCTCCCTTTCCCTTCATCCCCCAACAAATGGGACCCAAGGGAACCCTGCCTCTGCCCCAACCCACATAGAGGCATAGGCACTTGTACACCCCTTTCAATAGCCACCTATGACACACTTGGCATCCATGAATCTGTCTCATCCTGCCTTGATACTATCAAGGCTGACAGCTGTCACGACCTCGTCTGGGGAGTCCCATCAACCAAGGACCCTCTGGGGGAAGAAAATATCTCCTTGATTTGTCCTCACCTTCTCCCCTCTGAGCTTTAGGGAGGGGCCCCTTGTCCTTGTATTGTGGGATAGAGAAAAATAATTTTTCTCTCTCCACCTTTTCTGTCCCGTGCAGGATTTTATACCCTTTGATCAAGTCCCCCCTTCAATGCTGCCTTTCAAGGCTGAAGAGACCGAGGCCTTGCAACCTGGTTTCATAAGGGAAGGGCTCCATTCCCTTGGTCATTCTTGTTGTTGTTGTGTTATTATTATTATTATTATTATTATTATTATTATTATTATTATTATTATTATTTATTGGATTTGTATGCTGCCCCTCTCCGTAGACTCGGGGCGGCTAACAACAATGATAAAAACAGCATGTAACAATCCAATATTAAAACAACTAAAAACCCTTATTATAAAATTGCCCTTTTTTGCACCTTTCCCAGTTCCATTCTATCCTCCTTGAGGTGCGGTGTCCAGAACTGCACACAGGACTCCAAGTGGGGTCTCACCATCGATTTGTACAGAGCAACACAACGCTTGCGGACCTATTTTCCATTCCCTTCCTAATCAGGACAAGCATGGAATTTGCTTTTTTTACTGCTGCTGCGCACTGGGTTGACCTCTTCATTGAGCTGTCCACCAAGACCCCAAGACCCCTTCTCGGGTTGTCTCAGAAATCTTGGTCCCCATCAGTTGGTGGGTGTCTTTGGGGTCCTTTGCCCCGATGTGCATAACTTTGCACTTGTTTAGGTTAAAATGCATTTGCCCCTTTGTTGCCCACTCCCTCAATTTCAGAGATCCTTCTGGAGCTCCTGACAATCAGTTTTCACTTTTCACTTTGCTACCTCACTAGATCATTAAATTAAAAAGTAAAGGTCCCAAAACTGAACCTTGGGTGACACCACTTCTCACTTCTTTCCATCCTGAGAATTGTCCATTTATTGCCGCCCTTTGCTTCCTACAATTTCCTACAGAAAGGAAGGAAGGAATAGAAGCATTCACAGCCCCCTCTAAAGGGGTTTACACAGAGTCAGCCTCTTTCGCCC
The DNA here is from genome assembly GCF_031021105.1 of Erythrolamprus reginae. Lineage (NCBI taxonomy): Eukaryota > Metazoa > Chordata > Lepidosauria > Squamata > Dipsadidae > Erythrolamprus > Erythrolamprus reginae. The sequence continues at coordinate 426,072,644 of NC_091950.1, forward strand.
CCAACATTTTGACCCATCTGGGAAGGACGGAAGGCTGAGTCCACCTGGAGTCGGTGGTGAGATTTGAACCGCTCAACTACAGCTAGCAGATAGCGGAAGGAGCCTGCAGTGCTGAACTCTAACCTCTGCGCCACCCCAGCTCGGTTAACTGGTCACAAAGCAGAGGTGGCGGCCTGGGCGGTCCGAGGGGCTCTGTGCCCAGCTGAAAGAGGGTGGGACTATCTGGCCGTGGAGCTGACCTCCGGACAGGTTGCTCAAGAGCTGGGGAGAGGGCAGGTGGGGAGCAGGCGAGGGTCTCTCTCTTCCCTCCCTGGGCTCTAAGCCTTGGCTGGTTTTGGGGGGCTCAGGCAGAGGCCAACTTTTGGGGTTCCCTTTTGGCAGCAGCCAGAGTGGGGCTCCCCAGCTGCAGAGCGGTGGTCTGTCCGTGTGTGTCCCCTTCCCCTTTTTTTAAAAAAAACCCAGCTTCTGAAAGGCTGGAGGAGACACAGACAGACATAATTTGGGGACCCCCCTCCCCTGTTGTGGCTGCTATGGGAAGCCAAGAGGGCCCCCTGGGAAGAGGGGGGCCCGGCCGCCTGCCTGCCCTGGTGCCCGTCCGGTGCCTGTCTGTGGGGGCCTTGGGGGCTGGCCGGGGAAGGGGGGAAGGAAGCTCTGCCTGGCCCTCTGGGCTTTCTCCGCTTGATAAGCCTCGGAGCGGAGGGAGGGAGGGACGGGGGGGGGCGCTCGGATCGGACTTGGCAGGGCGGCCTCATTCTTTTGTCTGCCTGTTTATTTTCCCCCTCATCCTTCCACATGTGTGTTGCAGCCTGCAGCCAAACCCTCCGCAAGGCACGGAGCAGAAGCCCCACGGCTCCCTTGCCCCTCTGCACCGGGGCCCACGCGGGAGGAGGGGGCCCGTTTCCCCAGGCAGCCCTGGAGAAGGGCCCAAGGGTGGTGGCCCCCGAGCCCCCAGTGATTCCTTAGCCTTGGCCAACTGGAGTCCTGCTGGCCGCGGGGAGGTGCCACGCAGCCGGACAGCCACAGGCCGTGTCCCCACCCTCACTGGGCACATGCCGCTTTTCTGCCGCCACCTCTTCCCTCGTGCCACGCCAGGCCCTAAAAAGCTCTGCGGAGGAGGAGGAGGGGGAATGACAGCCCCTCCGGACTGTCCGAAGGGAAAGGGCCTGTGTCCCATCCAGGCTGAGCCTCCCCAGCCCTGGGGCTCTTGGGAGAGGATCCGGGCAGGAGGCCCAGGCAGCGTTTCCACGGCTCCTGCCCAAGGACCCCATGGGGGGCACCAACAGGGCTCTTGCCTGACCTTCAGCCCCCCCCCCCCCCCCCCGGGGAATGGGGGGAGGCCCGGGCCGTTGAGCTGAGCGCTGGGGGTGGGCTGGGCTCTCTCCTGGCGAAGGGCCCAGGGGGGAGAACGGAGGCCGGACCGCTTGTGCGCCTGTTGCCCTGAGGCGTTTTGACCTTTGGAAGGCGGCTGGCCCCTTCTCCGGCTTTGAGGGCTTCCAAACACAGACGCGCTGGCCTTAAATTTAGGGGAAAATATTTGACTCGGCCGGCCATGGGTTGCTCGGAGGGGGGGAGGGGCTCAGCAGTGCTGCTGGTCAGAACTGCTGGAACTGGAGCCCGGCTTGGAATGGCCGCCTGGAGCTCACCGGTAGCCACAGCTGCTTCCGAATCCTCTGGCCCCTCAGAGGGTGGGGCTGCCCCTCCGTGGCCTCCTTGGGACCCCTGAGCTGGGCTCCTTGGCTCCTGGGGGCTCTTGGCCATTGGTGGCAAAGGGGGGGGCGGGGGTCCGGCCATCCTGCATTCTTGACCAGGCATACTCTAAAGGGTGAGTTCCCCGGCAACGGGGTGGAGACCCCTGCTCGATGCCCCCCCAGCACTGCAAGTGGGCATAAAAGGCCCCCAGGGGGCTCGGAGGCCCTTCCCGTCTGCAGTGCCCAGGAGCCCCCCCCCCGCCTCCCTTTGGTGAACCTGGGGGGCCGCAAAGATTGAAACCAAAAGTGAAAGACGTTATAAAACCGATGTTGGTTTTGAACCACTGACCTGCAGATCTAGCAGTGGCCTGCAGTACTGCCCTCTACCCACTGCGCCACCTCGGCCCTTTATGCCTCAGGGGTTCAGGCCCAGTTGGGCCTTGGCATTTTTAAGGAAGGGGGTGTGATGGTGGGGAGGACACGGAGTGGGGGGGGGGCTTCCCAGCTGCATCCCAAAGCCCAGAGCCTCTTTTGCAGACGGGGGCTCTGGAAGCTTGGGGGGGCTGCAAATGGCACACCCAGGTTGCACCCCCCCTTCCTCACGATGTTGGTGCCCTCCTGGGCGCTTTGATCCGTCCGTTTTCTCTCCTCCTGGGGGGGGGAGGGGAGACTTTGTTCTCTGCCCCTGCGGTTCGTGCGCCACCTGCGACCAGAGGTGAAAGCCCAGCGTGTCTGTGGCCAAGTGGACACACTGGCGAAAGGAGTTTGTGCTTCATTGCGATGGGTGTGAGTCGCTGCAGTTGTTAAGTTAGAATCATGGCCCTTCGGTGAATCTGCCCCCCTCCCGCCCCCCCGTTGACATCTGCCTGTCGGAGGGTCGCAAAAAGGGCCAGGTGCTCCCAGGACGCGGCAGGCGTCATAAATATTAGCCAGGTGGCCAAGCGCCTGAGTTTTGACCAGGGGGCCGTGGGAATTCTGCAGTGGTTGGACGTATATCCCACTTCACGATGCTTTGACAGCCCCCTCTAAGCGCTTGACAGAGTCAGCCTCTTTTGCCCCCCACAATCTGGGCCCTCACTTGACCTCCCTTGGAAGCAGGGAAGGCTGAGTCCACCTGGAGCTGGTGGGGAGATTTGAACTGCTGACCTACAGCTGGCAGTTGGCTGAAGGAGCCTGCAGGGCTGCCCTCTAAGCAGGGCACCCCCCAGGCTCTCTCTTGTTCAGTGGCATCCTAACTTTGGTCAGGGCCCCCTCCCCGAAAGCCCCACTCAGGGCCTGGGCCTGGCCTATGGAAGCCCCCCCCCCTCCCCCCCCTGCACAGGTGGCACAGAGGTCCCTGGGGGGTGTCCAGGGTTGTGGCTGCTCGGCCTGTCTGCCCCCCCCTCCACAGGCGGAAATGGCTTCTCAGCCTGCCTTTCAGGAAGTCTCTGGGAATAGCGCGTTCTAAAAATGGGAGCCCCCCCCCCCCCCGCGGACACTTCCGGGAAGAGGCCGCACTGCTGCTTCCGTTGCCAGGGCCGAGCGTGTGCCCTCCCGCCACAGGGCGGCTGTACGTGTGCGCAGGCAGGTCGGGGGGTTGTTGCTGACGCTTGGCAGGCGGGGGGAGAGGAAGCCACGGGGGGGGGGGAGAGGGCTGGGGGGGATCTTGGCCGGGCACTCGGAGGGCTCAGCAGCTCTTCCTGGGCACGGCCGGCCAAAGGAGGGCTGACCCTTCCCACCAGGCCAGCAGGGATTCCTCAACGCTGCCGCTGCTTCCTGGTGACGAATTCAGGCCCTGAGCTGCAGGGGGCGGCGGTGGGGGGGCTGGAAGGAACCGATGAAGTGTTGAGTGCCTGATGGCCTCCCTGGGGGCTCCCTGCTCCTCCTTGCCCCTTCCCCAGTTTTGGCAGCCTGCGCCTCTGCTCCAACAAGCCCACCGCCCACACTCCCCAATCGGGGAGGGGGAGCCAGCGGGGGTGCGGGTGGGGCAGGCTAGGGGGCTTCTCGGGGGCACGGCCAGGCCAGCAGGGGAGGGGAGATGGGGCAGCACGCCCCCTCCCGACCTCTGGGCAGGGCTGGCTGGCTGCCATAGATAGGCCTTGGGAGGTGCCATGGGTCTGGGGGGCAATGGGTGTCCCCCCCCCCACTGCCTTCCATTCCATTGGGTTTCTCCTTTCCGGACTCTGGGCGGCATGAGAAACCACCCATCCATAGTAAACAATGTACGAAAACAGTGGCGATATAAACAGTTAAAAAACCCCAAAAGGCAACAACCATGGAGGAAACGTCTGCATTTCTTGGGCCGGGCGCTTGCAGGGCCCCCAGGAATAACGGTGGGTGAAGAACCATGATAAGTAGACACGTTTGTGCCAGGCCCCCTGGAATGACCGGGGCTTCCCCACCACACCACCCACGGCCCCTCCCCCTCGCTTGCCCCAAACTCTCCAGCAGGAAGCACACAGACGAGGGCAAGTGGCCGGCCGGCCTCGGTTTCCCTCCCGGCCACACACAGCGGTTGCAGGAACTGGACAGGAGGACGAGGGGGAGAGCTGAGGGGAGGGGCTGCAGTATTTGAGGGGGGGGCAGCAGCGCTCTAACACTGGAGGATGGTGAGGAGGAAAACCTCTCTGAAATGGGGCAGGACTAGAAGACCTCCGGGGGCCCCTTCCAGCTCTCTTGTGATGGGTTGGGCCTTGTGGTACTACTTGCCTGAGATCATGTCTCGGGCGGTTCCTCTGTTATTCAGAAAGGGGGAGGGGGGCTGTCTGGTGCTGAGCCTGCAGGAGATGCTCCCGGCTGGGGGCCCCCTCCTCTTCCCCCTCCCCACGTCCTGCAGGAGGCCAAGCCCAGCGTGGGGCCTGGGGCATCTGAGAGGCCGCCTGGCTCAGCCACGGCTCCTCCCCAGCTTCGCCTGGCAGGTCCACAGGGGGCCTGGCCAGTGGACCCTCCTGCTTGGCCCGGCCTCCGTGGGGCTGACCCTGCCGGCTCCAGCGTGGCCAAGGGCTGCGTGGCGGGCATCGCCTTGGCTCCAGCTTCCCTGCAGGGAGGGCGTCAGAGGGGAGGGGGGCTGGATTCCTCCCCCTCCTCCTAGGCCAGGGGTCCAGGCTTGGCACACACACACACACTCACCCTCTGCCCCTCCCTCCTCCACCCTGGCTGAGAGGTGCCGCCAGCGCCCCCTGCTGGACAGGGCCGGAAGAGGGCCCCCCCCCCCTCCCGCTTCCCCGGAGCTGCTGATGGGCTTCGGGGCTCCTTGACAGTTACAATAACAAGCCGGGCCTTGCTCTGTTTCCCAGCAGGCGGAGGCTGGCGGTTGCTCCGCTGAAAGATGTATAGCGCTAATTAGGAACTCATAACATCCGGCCACATGGCGGCCTTCTCCCCGCCATCCATTTCCTGAGACCCGGCAACTTGGACGACAGTTGGTTTATGTTTCCCACCAATATTTTGTTCTCTGGGAAACCAGAGTCCTCTCTGCGGCCCAGGGCGGCCCAGGTAGCTTGGCAGAGGCCAGGCCGGCACCCAGCCTGGACCAGGGGCCCACCGGACGTGTCCCAGGCCCTGGCTTGGAAAGTGCTGACCCTCATGCTGAGGGTCGCAAGGAAGCCCTCCCCCCCAGCCGCTTTGGCCCTGTGAGAGAGAAGCCCTTGGCTGGGCGGGCAGCGTTGGGGGCCTGGCAGGGGTCAGCCGCTGGTCCCCTGTCAGCCTTCCCCTTCTGGGTCGTCCTCCAGCCACCCTCTTGACCATGAAAGCAGCTTCCGGTCTTTCTGAGAGCCCGGCCTCTCACCAGGCCAGACAGCCACCCTGTCGTATCCTGCAAGGCGCCTGGGAGACATTTGCAGGTGGGGGACATCCAGCCTAACCCCCCCCCCCCCCACGGGAGCGTGGCCATCGCCTCAAGACCAAACACTGCAAGAAACCGGGGCAGCTTCCAGTGCGAGAGGTGGGGTCTCCCGGGCGGGAACTAGGGGGTGGAACCCTCCCAGTTCAGCCCATTTTGGCCACGCAGGTAGTAGCAGTTGCGGTGGCTGGTTCAGAGAATTGGTAGCGCTGGCAGCACAAGGCTCGGCCCCCCTGCCAGTTTGCCTGAAAGACAGAAAGGAGGGGGGAGGGGGAGAAAAAAGAAAAGGGGGGTGGGGTGTTAGAAGAAAAACAAATCCCTTCCGTCCCCTGTCCGGTTGTCTCTCCTTGTCTCCTTTATCTTTTCTTCCTTTCAAATATGTCCACCTCTACTTTTATATCTTCTATTCCTTTCTTTACTTAGATTACTACAGATCTATTCTCTTCCACGTGTGTTATGTATTGGACTAAATAACTAAATAAATAAAATTGCTGTCGCTTTAAATCAGGAGTCTCCAAACCTAGCGGCCTGGCTGGCTGAGGGATTCTGGGAGTTGTAGTCTGCAAGTCTTAATGTTGCAAACTTTGGAGACTCCCGCTGTAAATTGAAAAGCCTTGGAGGCTGCTGGGAAGGAGCCGAGTGACCGTGGGCAGCGGATAAAAAGGAGGATTCTTACACGGGTCTATGGTTTTGAAACTTGGGGGGGTTGTGCAATATGGGCTTTGTGTTTCTAAAAGGGTTCGGGTAGCCCCCGTGGTGGCTAAGTGACTTTCGGCCTGAATGTGGGGTTGCCTGTGTGATTCGGCTACTTGCCGTGGGGAAATTTCAGACTCTGCCCTCTGGGACGGGTTTGCCCGCTTGTGCGAATGGAACCGCCACTTTCTGTACCGGTCAGTGGTGGCGAACCCAGGTGGCCTGTGGAGCCCTATCGGCCGGCACGCAACCCGCTGCCCTGGTGAACTTGCAGTGCGCGTGTGGGTGTGCCGGCCAGCTGATTTGGGGCTTGTGCAGAGGCTTCGGGGGGGGGAGCCATTTTCCCCCTCCCCAGGCGCCAAGAATGTCCCTGCAGCCCGGAGAGGGTGGGGAACGGGCCCCCCAGGCTGACCGGAAGCCCAGACATGTGTGAACGGGGGGGGGGGATTGTGCATGCACGCGCAGGGGGGGGGGAGCATTGAATTATGGGTACGGGGGAGTTGAAATACATTAGGTTTGTTGATTATATTAAAATAGGTTTAATTAACTTTAATGAAATGTACTAATAAAATAAGTTGAATAAAATAAGTTGGGATATAAGAATTGAGATGGTTTGAAAGATTTATAAAAAAAGAAATTAATGACTAACATTTGCTCTGTGTTTTAGGAGCTACTGAAATAAGATGAAATTGGCCTTTTTTCCTATGTATTTTTTTAAAAATAATCTTTATTAAGTTTCTACATATGAAAACCAATCTAAACAAAATCTAACAATCTAAACAAAACACACAAAGGGAAAGAAAAAAGAAAAGTGAAAGGACATATAGAACGTTCAGTGGTGTTCGATATATGTGCTGTATTTTAATGCTTAAGATCAGGCAGACGATATATAGGGGGTCTCACTTTGAGGACAGGCGTGGGAAGAAGGGGAGCGGGCATCCTGGCTTCCTAGTTCATTAGAACCTTAGAAATATGGTCTGTTTGTTTGTTGTTCTGTATTTGAGGGGAGATCAAGGAGGAAACGTAAGACAAAGATCATTGTGATTGCTGGGTGACCAAATTAGAAGGTTTTTGCAATAAGGGGGAAAGTATTTGTGTAGAAATTAACAGTTTTGAATTATGAATTCCTGGCCCTGCCTTCAGGGGCTTTGGAGAAGAGGTCGAGCCCCCGCCCTTCTCTGTGGTAGCCCCTCAAATGTTGGAAGATGCTCTCAGGTCGAGACAGAGCCAATCCCGGCCACGTTTTTTCATTGTTGTTGTTGTTGTTATTATTTATTAGATTTGTATGCTGCCCTTCTCCGGAGACTGTGGGCAGCTCACAAGGCACAATATAAACAATACAACAACAAATCTAATGAATTAAAAATTACAACTAAAATCCCAATATATTAAAATTAGTCAGCCAACTCATTCACAACTACACATCACATTTAGTAAACGGAGGGGGGGGCGACATAAGTCAGTCTTGAGACTCTTGCAGAAGGCGAGGAGGATGGGGGCCGTGCGAATCTCTGGGGGGAGCTGATTCCAGAGGGCTGGGCCCCCACCGAGAAGGCCCTTCCCCTAGGCCCCGCCAGAGGACATTGGCTGACGGGACCCGGAGAAGGGCCACTCTGTGGGGCCTCAGTGGTGGGTGGGATTCAGGCCTCTGTCCCCCTAATCACCTTTGGGGCGACATTTTGGGATGGTTCTTGAATCCCAGCCGTGGCCGCACCTTCACCCACTGACGGCTGGAGGCCGGTGCCTAGATTGCATCCGGCCTTGACTGCCGCAGTCTGCTCCCCCTGGGGCTCCCCTGGGAGGCTGCATCTGGGGTGACATGGGGGGCAGGCTGTGCGAAGCCCCAGAGTCATGTCTCACTGGCATTGGAAGAACTGCCCCAGTTGAGCTCAGTGTGTTTCAGCCCCGAATGCCGGATCTTGTGAGTTTGTTGGGTGGTTGATGTCAGCAGAGGGGCCATTCCAAGGAGGCCCTGAAAGTCCCTCAGAGATCGCCCCCCCTCTTGCCTGGCTTCCTGTTTATTTTTCTGCATTAAAAAATACCTGGGTGGACACGGGACCCTCTCCAGCGCTTGCGGGCAGCCTTGGCACATAACCTGCCCCTGGCTGGTTGCCGCTGGGCTCACTTTGGGGGCAGGGCTGGTGCTTGGCCCCTCGGCTGCTTCACAGGCCAACAAGCCGGGGCCCCCTCTCCTGCGCCCCCTCCCCGTCTCTGCCCAACTTAGGGACATGCCACTTTGGGTAGCCTGCGTAAAAGAGGCAGAAGGCCCTTCCCATGCAGCTGGCTCACAAAGAGGGAGGCCTTGCCGGGGCCCCCAGGGATTCAGGACGGGGCGCCCCAGGGGGGATTGGGGCGCAGGGCCTGGCAGGGCGGCTGGGGGCCGAGAGCCCCATGGCTTCCCCCCCCCCGCCTCCAACGTCGCCTCCCGCTTGCCTCCTAGAGTGCCTGTCCGAAGACTGCCGCTCGGTGCTCCAGGAACAGGCCTGTGCCCTGGGCCTCGCCATGTTTGCCGTCCTGGTCAAGCGCTGCACCCGTCTGCTGCAAGACGTCTCCCTGGGTAAGGCCCCGCCCTCCCTTCCCACCCCCCACCCACCCCACCTGTGGGCCCTTCTCCCCTGGGGTGGGGGCTCTGCCGAATCTCGCACCAGCGCATGCGCACACTCCGGCAGCACCAGCAGCAGGGGGGCCCTCGCTGCTCTCGGGGTGTTTTGGGGGGAGGGGCTGGGGGATTCGGACCCCCTGGATTTCAGGGCTCCCCAGGAAGCTCCCCAGGGCCATGGGTGCCTCTTGCGGGGGCCCGGGGGGGGGGGGCGGCCTGCCATTGCTCTCATTTGCCTGCTGAAGACAGGGCCTGGCGTGGCCGGTGTGGCTCCATTTTGACCCGGCCGAGTCCTGCAGCCGGCGCCTCGGTTTCCCCCACGGCCTGCGGAGGCGAGAGCCGCTCATGGCCGCCTGCCTGTCAAAAAAAGGGCCTGGGTTTCAAATGCGACCGCAGCACGTCCAGACCACAGTTGGTGGCCGTCGGCTCGTTGGGGTCCGCGATAAAAATAGCCCCGGCCTGGTTTAGTGCAGGTTGAGAGCGGTTGGCCCTGAGCCTCTGGCGGGAGCAGGAAACGCCCCCCCCCACTCCAGCCCCTGTTCCCCAGCCGGCTCTCACAGGAGTGCCCCCCCCCCAGGGTATCTGCAGACAGGGGAAACCCCCCCCCCCTCTATCTCTGGCCTGCTCCCTGCTCTGAATTGCAAACTTCCCACCCACCAACGCGCCCTTGAAGAGCCCCATAGAGCTCCAAGTCAATCCAACTGTCCACTTAGGAAGCAACACTGATTGACAGGCCACTTCCCCTGCTACGTTTCCTTCCTTCAGATCCGGGATCCGCCCTTGGGGGGCCACCTTTATTTTTTGAGCAGTCTCTGAGGGGAATCTGGTGGGTTGTGTGGGTGGATCTCCTGGTGAATCTGGGCAGAACACGGGACCGGACCCAGGCGGAAGAGTCCTCATCTTGGGACACTGCCCTTAGCGACCCACTTTCCAAGGCGGCTGCTCCGTCCCGGTCACTCTTCCAGCGTCCCTCCGTCCCTCTCGCCACCTTCGGACAGCAAGCCCGCCTCCCTTAACGACCGCGGCCAAGTCCCCTCCCCCACGGTCCCCGCTTGGCAACAGGCATGTTGGGGGGAGGCTGGTCGTAAGTCCAGGACCCCAAAAGGAGCCCCCCCAGGAGTCGGACCCCCTCTGGACCCAGGCACGGAGAGCGGGAGAATAGGAGCCTTCAACGGGGCTGCAGGAGGGGGGGGGCGCTTCGTGTCTCTCTCCCCCCCCAGCCCTGACCTGCTGACCCCCCCCCCTCCTTTCCGGCAGCGGCCCAGGCCCAGGGGGACCCCGAGGAGGACGACATCAAGGTCTCCGCTTTCCCACCGGACCTGAAGGAGCTGCTGCCCAGCATCAAGGTCTGGTCGGACTGGATGCTCGGACACCCGGACACCTGGAACCCCCCGCCCAGCGCCCTGGAGCTGCCCCCACCGTACGTTGGATGCTGGTGCTGGTGCTGGTGCTGCTGCTTGGAATTGGGGGGGGGGGTCTGTCACCTTCACCAGCCCCAGCCCCCCCCCCCCCGACACAACATTTGGGTCCTGGGGGGAGACAGCTCTAAGACCCCCCCCTCCATGTCAGAGAGAGGAAGACCCCCTCCCTTCTTGCCTTTGAAGCTGACTCTCTGTGTGACCCCCCCCCACTGCCCCCCCCCCTCGGCTTCTTCCCCTTTCGCTCCCTGCTACTTTTTCCTTTCCTGCTTTTGGCCGAGGAAATGGACCTCGCACGCAGGAAGTGCCCCCCCCCCGTTTTGGGAACGGGGAGGGCTGGGCCTGTTTTCTGTTGGCTGGCTGGGAAGGAGGCCCGGAGGGGAGGGGGCTGCTGTCCCCCCCTCCGAGAGCGATGGGTGGGCCGTCCTGGGCAGGCCCAGAAGGGGCAGGGGAGGGGGGGCCAGGTGCCAGCACAGCCGCCTCTCTTCCGAATCAGAGGCCCCCCCCCCGTGGCCCCCTAGCCTCCCTTGCAGGGCCGTCCTTTTCTCTCCCCAGCCGCCTCCCCCACCACCCTGGTTCCGGGCCCCCGTGGCCCCCCTTCCCTTGGCTGCCTCCTGACGAAGAAGAAGGGCAACCGGAGGGGGGAGGGAGGGCGGGCTGCCCCCTCTCCGACCCCACCGCCAGCCCTGGTGCAGGACCGCTCCCCCCTCCCCCCCCCCGCCTGCGCTGGCCGTCGGTTCCCAGGGAGGAGGCAGCCCGGCTCAGAGGCCGCGAAACTCGGCCCAGCTGCGGCCGCGTTGGTTTATTGCTTTCAGCTGGTACTTGAACCCGGGTCTCTGGCGCTGGAGCCCTGCCCGGCCTGAATCCCCGGAGCTCCCTCTGCAGCTGCATGACTCCGCGCTGACCCTGGATGAGGATAGGAAAAGGGAGGCCGCGCCAAGCCCCCGTCTCCCCCTCCCTCCCTCCCTCCCTGCCTCCCTCCTTTGGAGCTTGGCCGGCTGCCCGTGACCAGGGTTACATAATGGGAAACATCGCCCGGCTGCCTCTGCCGCTCCTGCACAGCCCCCCCCTCACTCCTCGCCAGGCTGCCTGCCCCCCCCTCCCGTCCCGGAGATGGCTGCCTTCCGCTCCCCCCCCCACCTCCTCTGCTGCGCTGGGAGGAAGGCGGGCAGGCAGTGGCACTGCTGGACACCAGGTGTGGGGGGCACAGGCCCCCTTTGGGGTGAGCCAAAAGGCAGCCCCTCTCCTGCCCCCCCTCCCCACTGTTTGGCGGCTGGAGGCGAGCTGCGTGTGCTGGCCCGGAGCAGGGAAGGGGGCCCCCGATGGCCCGGCCCACCCAGCTCGGGGGCTGCCAAACCTCACCCAGTCCACTACTGGCAAAGAGCCCCAGTGGGGGGGGGTCATGGCCTTGCCAGCCGGTGCCCAAATCCAGGCTTGCCACGGAAGGCCAGTGGGAGGGGGGGCTCCTCTGCCAGGGCAGGACAGGGTGGGATCCTGGCCCCCACTAGGTGGCTATGGGGGGGGGCTGGATGTGCCTGGAGTTTTTCTGGGCCCCTCCCACCCCCTGGAGCATCCTGCCCCCCCCCCGCTGCTTCTTCAGTGGCCGAGGAAGGTCGGCCAGCAGACCCAGTGGGAAGCCCCTCGCGATGGGTCCTCAAGGGGGGGGCAGCCTGGCTGGGAGTGCCCCCTCCCCCTCAAGACAGGGGTCTCTGCAGGAAGTTCACCCTCAGTTCTGGGGGGGTTTGAGTGAACCATCCCTCCTCCTTCTCTTCTGCCTCCCCCCCATCCAAGCCTCCTCCCACACGTCCCCCCCTTGGCCCAGCTGGCCAGCCCCCCAGGCCCCCACCCCTGGCCTGACTGTGGAGACTGTGGAGCATTTGGGTTTGATGGACAGCCAGCCCCCCCTCCCCCAGGAGAGCCTGCAAGATGTTTCATTTCAGCCCCATGCTCCCCCCCCCGGACGCCCCCCCCCCTGCAGATTTATTCCATCAAATAAACGAGTGCAGATCCTCCACCTGGAGCAGCTTTTGGGGAGGGGGGGCTGGCTGGAAGCCTGCCCCAGAGAAGGTGAGCTCCAAGTCAGCCCCCTTTCCTGCACTCCCCCTCCGTCCTGCCCTGCCGTGGGGCAGCCCCAAGCTCAGCCCCCTTGGGCAATCACCCTGCAAAGGTTCACGCCCCCTCCCCCCCATCCGCCCCTCCCCTTGGTCAGAAAAAGGACCCTCCTCTCAATCACAGCTGGCCCCTCCACACACACACCCCACCCCCTGTGCCCAGGGCTGCAGGCAGAGGGGGCCCCAGAGGCTCCATTGCAGGGCTGGGGGGGTGTTTGGGCCCCACTCCTTGTGCCCTGCTGGGGTCCCTCCCCCCTCCCTCCCTCTGTGCCTGGGTGGGATTGAAGCTTCCCCCCCCCCCAGCCAAGAACGGGAGGTGCCTTCCCCAGCTGTCCGGAGGGACTCAGAGGCTGCCCTCCGCCCCTCCCTCCGGGTCCGAAGGCTCCTGGCCCTCCCAAACTCTCCCCTCCCTCCTGCCCTGCAATTCAGCCTCAGGGACGCTCCCCCCCTCCCTCCCCCGCTCTCTTTCTTTGGGGGGCAATGAGGACTAGAAAGTCGGCCACCGGAGTTTGTCTGGGCCGAGGGTCCGGGGGAAGAGGTCTTACTCCTGGCTGAAGCAGGTGGGCAGTTGGGCCCCAGCTGACAGCCCCCCCTCTTTCTCCACCCCCCCGATGTGTGCAGGGCCTGGGTGGACGTGTGGGAGGCGCTGGCCGGCTTCTGCAACATCCTGACCACGGTCAACCAGTCGGAGGTGCCCCTCTACAAGGACCCGGACGAGGCGGACCTGGTCCAGCTGGGCCTGGAGGAGGACCGGCTGCTCTCGGGCTTCGTCCCACTGCTGGCCGCCCCCCAGGAGCCCTGCTACGTGGAGAAGGCCTCGGACAAGGTCAGGGCCGGGGCCCCCTCCCCTCCTCCCCCTCCCCCTCCTCCCCCTCCTCCTTGGGAAGCCTCCTTCCCTGCGGGCGGGGGGGGCGGGGGCGGGGCTGATGAAGTCATGGCGGGAGGGGGACGGGGGGGGGGAGGCGGCTCCTCTTCAGGGAAAATGTCGACCTTTTAGCCGCTGACATCCAGCTCTGTGTCATGGAAGCCCCCCCCCCTGCTTCCTTCTGCTGCTGCTGTGTGTACGAGGAAGGGGGCCGACGGGGGGGGGGCTCACTGGCATGTGACCCCCCCTTGGTCATTTCCTCCCTTGCTTAGAGAGCCCAGCTTCCCTCCCCTCCAAATGGCTTGCATCACCCTCCTCCCGGCAGCCCCCTCCCCACTTCCTCTCCTCGCCCCCCCCCCACGTGCCCCCCAGGTGCCTCTGTGTGGAAGGGAGGCAGGGGTGGGGAGGGTGCCCCTTCTCGAACTCAGGCCCTGGGCCGCGCAAGGCAGCCCAGTCCCTGGGAGATTCCCACTGGGTCAGCAGTGGGGGGGGGCTCCCAAGGGGAGGGGGCGGAGTGAGACAATCCATCTCAGGTCCCTCCCCCCCCCCCCCGGAAGTCTGGTCCGGGGCTGCTGGAGGGTCTCAGGGAGGGGGGGGCTCTGTGAAGAGCAAAGCCCCCCCCCCCGCGCTGTCGTCCCGCGTAATTGATGCCTGCTGGGTCTGGGGGGCTGCCAGCGTCTCTTGGCCGGAGTCCAGCGTGCTGTAATTTGGTATCCAGGTGTGAAGCCACGTCTGTTCCGTCTTGTTGCGAGGGGGGAGCAGGGGGGGGGGGAGCTGCCACTGGGGAGGGGGAGGGGGGCGGAAGCAGCTGTGCAGGTAGATGGGGAAGGGAGCCGCCCAGCACCTGCACGAGGGGACGGGGGGAGGAGGGGCCCCCCTTGCTCTCAGGCCCCCCACCCCCACTGCCCCGTCCCTCCAGACAGGTATGGGGAGGGCAGCCCCTCTGCCGCCCCCTGGATCTGGCACAGAAGCATCTCCGCTGGAGCCTCCACTAACGAGGCCAAGCTCTGGTTTTGGACCCACAAAGGCCCCCCCCCCAAGAAGGCTCCAGCTGTGGCCCCCAGAGGATGCACGACCCCAAGTGGGAACGTCCGGTCCTCCTCGGGACGCTTGTTTATTTTATTTTATTTTATTGATTAATTGGGGGCCTTTCTAAGGCCTCGGGGCTGCTAACTACACATAATGTAACATACAATATATAACGTCTTTAATCCAATTGATTAAATTTAAAATCTAACCCACCCCACCAAAAAAAGCCATAAAAAGACCCATCACGCCCACCCAGACAACATCCCCACCTAAGATTCACCTGCCAGGGGTCTTCTGGGGTCTTAAGACTCTTGCGGGAGGCGAGGAGGGTGGGATATGAATCTCCGGGCGTGGGACTGATTTCAGAGGTCTGGGGCCCCCACAGAGGAGGCTCTTTCCCTGGGCAACATCATCTGGCTGACGGGACCTGGGGAAGGCCGACTCTGGGGGACCTGGCCGGACACTGGGATTCGTCCCGCACGTAGTCTGTCCCGATGCCATGTGGGGCTCGGTGGTTCCTCTGTCCCTTGTCTCTTGCCCTCTGGCCCCTTTGAATGTCAGCTCCCCCCCCATCCTGCCCCCCAAGACCCTTGTGCCCGTCTCAGCCGAACGTCCAAAGTGGAGGTGTGGCAGGCAGGCAGTGGCCTCTCAGTGCGTCCAGCCACCCAGGCAAAATTGGGGCCACCCCCCAAAACAAGGCGATCTTGAGGAGTTCAACCAATCAGTCTGTGCCCGTCACGGGGAGGGGGGGGCAGCAGAAGGGCTCCGTCCCTGGACGCCTTTGGGGGCAGCCTTAAAGGGGAAGATTGGCCGCTCAGGGTTGAAATGGGGGAGGGGGCCTCTCTGGCCTCAGGGGGGGCGGGGGGGTTCGTCAGTGCTAGAAGGGAGGTAGCAGAGTTTGGAGGGGGGGGAGAAGCCTGTGGGTCCTGCAGACCTCTCGTGACCCAGCTCGGTGGCCACAACCCTCCCCCCTTCTATCTCCATGCCCCCTCCCCCCATTCCAGCCCTCTTCTCCAGCCCTGCGCTTGGATCCCTTCGGCCTCCTGGACATTGGAGGAGGGGGAGGGAGTTGGTGCTGCTCCTTCCCCCCTTGGGCCCCTTGCTGGGTTTTGGCCTGCCGTGAACTAACTGACTGGGGATGGGCAGGTGCGGGGGGGGGGGGGGGGCTTGGCTGAGGCCTCTTGCGGTCAAGGTTGGCCTAACCTGAAGGAGGAGGGCTGGAGGAGGAGGAGGAGGAGGGAGGGGGGAGGTCCTGATGGGAGCTGCAGAAGCCCTCCCTCCCCTCTCTTTGCAAAGCCCCAGGGGGGGGTTAGAGAGGGAGGGTCCCAGGTGGCTGCCTTGCGAAGCTGCCGAGGAGGCTGCGGCTGGGGGGCAGCCAGGTGAAGCCCCCCTTGGGCTATGGGGCCAGCCACAGCTCATCCGCTGATGCCCCTGGGAGCTCCCCCGCCCCCTCCCCCATTTCCCTCTGCATCTGCAGGGGAGGGGGCAGCCTCTGGAGGGCGTCCAGGTGTCGTGGCTGGCGGGGGGAGCTGGCAGTGGAGGGGGGGAACCGCTGGCCCCGAGTCAAGTGAACCAGGCCTGACCCCCAACACGTCACCCCGGGAATGAAATCCTTCTCCCCCATAATTGCCTGGCCTCTCGTTCCTCCCAGGGGATAATTACCTCAAATTAAAGAAATGTGGGGCTCCCCCCTCCCCCCTCCAAAGAAGCCAGCAGAGTGAGGTCTCAGGAAGGGCTCTCTGGCCCTCTTCATGCAGGGGGGGCAGCCCAGGGGTCCGCTGGGTTCTGAAGGCAGAGTTGGAGGCCGAGGGTTGGTCCCTGCCCTCCCCCCAACCCTTGCACGCTGCCCCAAACTCCCTTTCCAGCTCTGGCCCCTCAGCCCCCCAACCCCCCATGGAAGCCCCTTTCAAGGGGGGCCCAGCCTGACGGAGGAGAGAGGGGTGGGACGAGAGGCAGGAGGGACCTTGGAGGTCTTCTAGTCTGGCCCCTGTGGAGGTGCCCTGGGTGGGTCAACGCCACTTGTCCATCAACCCATCAGAGCTGGAAGGGACCTTGGAGGACAGCACGATACCCGATGACAGGTGGCTATCCAGTCTCTTCAGGAATACCTCCCAGCTTCTGGTGGCAGGCAGTTCCACTGGTTAATAAGTTTCTCCTTCGTTCCAGCTTGCTTCCGCTTGTTTCTTGTGCTGCCTTCACGGGGGGGGGGGGGGGGTCTTCTTTGGGGCAGCCCCTCAGATCCTTTGGAGTTGAGGCCCTTCCAAGCGGATGAGTTGGGGGTCTGGCTGATGGTTCCTGTCTGGGGCTTTGGGGCACGAGAAGGGGCATCGGGGCCTGGTGGGGGTACAGGGGCTTATCCTCCCCACCTCTGAGCCAGGATCTCAGCCACAGGAATTCACCATCCTGTTGAGGAGAACTGACCGCCGGGAGAGCTGGCCTTCGGAAGAGGAGTGGCCGGGGCTCCGTCCCTGGAGAGGGGCTTCTGTCAGGGCTGCCCCCCTGGCCTTTCAGCCCCGGTCCAGCCGCCTTCGCCAGGCGCCCTGGTCTCCTCGCTTCCTTTGCTGGGAAACACAACGTCCACCACTGGAGGGTTTTTTCAGAAGGGGCCGGAGACCTCCAGGGCCCCTGGGCAGCTGCGCCCTTTGCCCCGTCCTGGGCCCTGAGTTGCTGGCCCCCCTGGCAAGGGCTGGCATTTGGGGATGGGGGGCAGGGTTGGCAGAAATGAGGGGCAATCTGCCTCTCTCGGGGAAGGGGGGGCTGGAAAAATCCCCTCCCCCCCCCCAGCAAGCGCTGGCACCGAAGGAAGCAGCCGCGTCTGGCCAGGGGCCGCAGCCGAATCCACACACACACACACACACACCCCCTCCCAGCTGCATCTGGCCAGCTGCAGCCCATTCCCTCCCCCTCCCCCTCCCCCGCTTGGAAAGGCTGAGCTAATCCTCCTGATCAAGACCATAGATTGGGGGGGCGGAGGGGGGGCTCGCTCTTCTGCCGACCGACCGACTGTGACTCTTTCCGACTTGGCTTGGCGGGTGAGTGCGGAGTGGAGCCCCCCCCACTCAGCCCCTTCCTGAACTGCCCCCCCTCCCGTCTCTCCCTCCCCCGCCCACCCAGCCCCTCCTGCTGCTGCCCTGCCTCCCTTGGTCTCTGCCTCCCATCCCTCCAGCCCTGGTCAAGTCCGGCCGCTGGGGCTGAGAGCCAGCTGATGATGCCCAAAGCCTTGGGGGGGGGAGAGCAGGAGAGGCTGCAAGGGCTGGATTCCCCTCCCCCCTTTCCTCCTCTTCCTCCTCTTCCTCCTCCTTCTTGTCTTCTTGGGGGAAGAGAGCGGCCTGGGGACGCAGACCACTGACCGGGCTGTCCTGGGGGGGCAGAGGAGGTGCTGAGGAAGTGCCCCCAGTCGGCCAGCCATGGGGGGGGGTTGTGGAGGGGGCCTCTTGGCAGGAAGAAGCGGAGGAGGCTGCTCCTCTCGGGCCCCGGGAGCCTTCAGCCCCTTCTCTCTGCCCAGCGGGAAGCTCCGGAGTGGGGGGCTCGGCCTTCCTGGGTGGTGGGCCGGGCCACAGCCTGGCATCCCTCTCGCGGAAGGGCCTGACCCCAGTGGCCAAGGGACACACCCTCTTGGCCGCAGCCCGGCCCCTCCTGCCAATGGGGCTCAGAAATGGGGTAGGGTCTCCTGCTTGGGCAAGGGGGGGGCGTTGGACTAGATGACCTCCAAGGGTTGGTCCCTTAATCTCACGAGGACCCAGGGCTGATGCCAGCGGGGCTTCAGGCCACAGCCCGGAGTTGATGGCCAGGCGGCACCTGCTCCAAGGAGTCTCGGGGTGAGGCAGCTGGACACACACTCTCGCACACACACACACACGCGCGTATCCTCCTTGGCCGGCTGTGCCAGGCTCCCTCCTGGTTCCGAGGGGCAGAAGGCAAGGGGGCAGGACAGGCCCCAGCCCAGAGGGAGGCCTCTCCTTTGTTGGCCCCTGGGAGCAACCTTTCTGCCTGCCCTCCTCAGCCGCCCCATTGAGGGAGGGGGGGGCGGTGGGGAAAAGGCAGAGCGCCAGATGGACCCCATGGCTCAGCCAGGCTTGGAGGGCAGAGGAGGGGTCCTTGGTTGAGGGGATTCCCTTCCAGAGGAGCCGTGACAGCGGTCAGCCTGGAGAGCTTCAAGGCAGGATGATACACTTTCAGTGTATCATAGGTGGTGATTTACACAGATGTCCAAGTGCCGGTCGCTATGTTGGTTGAGGCAGGCAGGGTTTCCTCAGGTCCCACTTGTTGGGGGTCAAAGGAAAGGGAGGGGGAAGGGGGGAACATAGGGGAAGGTTTGGTAGGGAAGGTTTGCCTATTTGCAATAGAGTTGATATTCCTGGAGGCGTCTGTAATATGGCAAATGATTTAGCTTTACTAGATAAATGGTCAAAGCAATGGAAACTGCAGTTTAGTGTTTCCAAATGTAAAATAATGCACTTGGGGGAAAGGAATCCTCAATCTGAGTATTGCATTGGCAGTCCTGTGTTAGCAAAAACTTCAGAAGAGAAGGATTTAGGGGTAGTGATTTCTGACAGTCTCAAAATGGGTGAACAGTGCGGTCAGGCGGTAGGGAAAGCAAGTAGGATGCTTGGCTGCATAGCTAGAGGTATAACAAGCAGGAAGAGGGAGATTGTGATCCCGCTGTATAGAATGCTGGTGAGACCCCATTTGGATTAATACTGTGTCCAGTTTTGGAGACCTCACCTACAAAAAGAGATGGGTCAAATTGAACGGGTCCAAAGACGGGCTACAAGAATGGTGGAAGGTCTTAAGCATAAAACGTATCAGGAAAGACTTCATGGACTCAATCTGTAGAGTCTGGAGGACAGAAGGAAAAGGGGGGACATGATGGAAACATTTAAATACGTGAAAGGGTTAAATAAGGTTCAGGAGGGTTTAAGTGTTTTCAATAGGAAAGTGAACACAAGAACAAGGGGACACAATCTGAAGTTAGTTGGGGGAAGGATGAGAAGTAATGTGAAAAAATATTTGACTGAAAGGAGTAGATGCTTGGAACAAACTTCCAGCAGACGTGACTGGTAAATCCACAGTAACCGAATTTAAACATGCCTGGGATGAATATATATCCATCCTAAGATAAAACACAGAAAATAGTATAAGGGCAGACTGGATGGACCAGGAGGTCTTTTTCTGCCGTCCATCTTCTGTGTTTCTATGCCTCGCCTTCTCTTTCTGCTCAAGGTCCCCATGGACAATTGGGGGGCCACTGTGGGACACAGAAGGCTGGACTCGAGGGGCTTTGGCCCCATTCAGCACGGCTCTTCTTAGGTTCTAAGCACATCCCCCCCAATCCACCTTCCAGCCCAGGCCCCTCGGGTGGCCCTTGGGGGTCTCTGGCCTGCTCCCCCCTCCCCCCACAAATGCCCCCGGGCACTCCAGCCGGATGGAGAATCGTTGGCGTCTCACCTGAGCCCCTGCCCGAGCTCTTCGGACCCTTGTGGTTTCATCACAGGCAACACACTCGCACACAGAGGGGGCTGCCCGTCTGGCTGCTGTGGCAGTTGCTGGGGCTGCTTTGAAGGCGGCCTTGAGAACTGACCAGAAGCCGACAGGAAGCAGCAGCGGGCCAAGTAAAAATAGCTCTCCTGCGCCCAGCCTTGCGAGGCAGGACGGCCCCAGTTGAATGGAGGGGGGGGGCACAGGCACCGGGAGCCAGGGGGAAGGGCCACCTACGTGAGGAGGGGTCAGCACCCCCCAGTGGTCCCTTGCCCCCCCCGGCCACTGAGAGGGAGGGGCAGCCCCCAGGGAGGCAGCCAAGTGGGGGGATGCCAGCCCCCCCCACTCGCAGGGCCCCCCTGGCATCTCCTGGGGGGTGAGCAAAGGGGGTGGGTCTGCTGGGCCGAGAGGGGAGATTCCGGGGGCTGCTGGGAGAGGGGCGGCCTCAGACTTTGGCCCAGGTCTGTTCAGTGGGCTTCGGTCTGGTCCCCCGTGCCGGCCACGGGGACACCGGTGGGGCTCTGGGCTGGTGCCATCCTGGAGTCACCGGGGGGGGGGGGCTTCATGGCCCTCTGGCAAGCAAGGGTCACTGAGAGCCCTGGGACTCGCTCCACACCAGGAGCAGGAAAGGGCGGGAAACGAGGCAGGAGGCACTGGCTAAATGCGGCCCCACATGGCACCGGGCCAGAACACCCGTGGGACCAGCAGTGGGCTACGAGTCGGAGCGCTGAATTGCACTCACCACTGCGGCTCATAAGTCCTTGCGGGACCCGCGAGATTCTGCTGCTGCACCTGTGGAGGTGGAGAAATGGCGCACGGAGCCACAGGTAAAACCTCACCGGAAAACAGGCGCAATTTGGCCACCTCCACAGGTGCAGCAGCAGAGTCAGGCGGGTCCCACAAGGACTTATGAGCCGCGGTGGTGAGCGCAATTTAGCGCCCTGGCTCATAGGCCGCCACTGCACGGGACCCCCCTCCTGCCCCCTGCGTCCCAGCCCCCAGTCAGGAGCCCTAGAGTCGGCCTTCTCCGGGTCCCACCAACCGGGCAGTGTCACCTGGGGGGGCCCAGGGGGAGAACCTCCTCTGTGGGGGGCCTGCGCCCCCCCCCCCCCGGAGATTTGTGTTGCCCCCACTCGCCTCGCACAAGAGTCTCAAGTCCCATTCATGCCACCAGGCGTGGGACCCTTGGGCCTTAGCCCCCCTGGCCGACACAGTGTGATGTGGTCGGGTGGATGGGAATGGTGGGTTTTTAATAACACTGTTGGGGTTTTAGACTACGTAGTTAAATTAACTGGGTTGGGAAGCGAATGTTGGTTTCTTATATGTTGTAAACTGCGCCGAGTCCTCAGAGAGGGAGGGCTTATAAGTCCAATCAATCAATCAATAAAATTGTGGGGTCCCATCCGTGCCCCCCAGACCTCCCACGCAAGGAGCCTGGGGAAAGGGGGGAGCAGAGCCTGAGGGGGGGCGTTCAGGGTGCTGCAGATAAAGGGGGGTGGGGGCTGAGCCCCCCACCCCACCCCTGGGCCAGCCCTC
This sequence comes from Erythrolamprus reginae, assembly GCF_031021105.1. Taxonomy (NCBI): domain Eukaryota; kingdom Metazoa; phylum Chordata; class Lepidosauria; order Squamata; family Dipsadidae; genus Erythrolamprus; species Erythrolamprus reginae. The sequence continues at coordinate 426,093,881 of NC_091950.1, forward strand.
CTCTGGGGCTGAGTGGGAGGGTCTGGTGGGAGGGGCTTTGGCCAGAAAGGGGGGCTCTTCCCCACTCCCAGGGCTCCAGTCAGGAAGGGGGGTGCTGTCCTGGGGGGAGGGGGGCTCCCACAGAGGAGAAGCCCGGGGGTCTGTTGGGGGAGGGGGTCTCCACAGCAGCCTTAAGTGCTGTAACTGGGGGGGGCAATGTCTCTCCCTCCCTCCCCTTCTCTCTTTCCTTCCTTCCTTCCTTCCTTCCTCCTCCTCTCCCGCTCTCCCCTCCCCCCCTCCGCAGGCCATCGCGGCCGACTGCAAGCGGGTGACGGTGCTGAAGTATTTCCTGGAAGCCCTCTGTGGCCAGGAGGAGCCCCTGCTGGCATTCAAGGGTGGAAAGTACGTGTCCGTGGCCCCCGGCCCAGACGCCACGGGAAAGGGAGCCGACGCCAGCCAGCAGCGGAAACAACGGCCGGAGGATCAGGTAGTGGGCAGGGGGGCAGGGGGGGGGGTTGGCCCGGACACACACACACACACACACACTTTGTAGGGAGGGGGGGCAGTGCCCTTTCCTGCCAGTCCCACCCAAAGGCTCCTCTGGGGAGCTGAGATGAGTTCCAGATGTGCTCGCTCGGCAAAGGGAGTTGGTGTTGGGGGGGGAGGGGGGGCACAGAGAGTTTTAATAATGTGCAGCTCCAGCCCAGCAGGAAGGGAGGGGGCGGGGGGGCTTAGGGTTCAGGCTCAGGATCGAGCGTAGCCCCCTCCATCACACATGCAGGAAGAGGGATGGGGCAGTTGCGGGGGGTCACCCTCCCTTCGCCCCCCCCCCCTGCAGCCCCCCTTCCTCCCCCCCCACATCCTGATGTGATTAAGGAATCTCACCTCTTGCTTTTCTGCCCCAGCTGGTCCCCCCTGCAGCCCCCCCCACGCACCCCCAGTCCTCCACAGGCCACCTGGGATGGGGGGGAGGGGAGGAGGAAGGTTCTCCACCCACCCCCACCCCGGTCAGAGAGACCCGGCCGGTTGGTTTTCTGGTGTTGTTCTCTGTTGCCCTGCCCCCCCTTCATTCTCACACCCCCCCCCCCTTGCACCTCTGCTGGAAGGAGGACGACGTCCAGATGGAGGCCTTGCTGGACGACTCGGAGGAGGCCGAGGGCAGCGGGGGCGAGCTGGACATCCGGGAGCTGCGGGCCAAGAAGCAGGCGCTGTCCAGGAAGGTGGCTGAGCAGCAGCGCCGACAGGACAAGATCCAGGTGGGGGCAGTGCCAGGACCCCCCCACCCCCGGGACCCTCCACACACCCCACTGACCGCTGGGCCTCTTCCCAAGGCTGCACATGGGGACCCCCAGGCAGGCAGGATCTTGGCTGATGGGCCGGAAGCCCCCTCCCCACTGGCTTCCCAGCCCCCAGCCCCCCGTTGCCCCTGCTGCAGCCACCCAGAGGGAGCCCCACTGCCCGCCAAGAACCTCTCCCCCCCCCCCCTGGGGAGGGAAGGAGACCCCTGGCCCTCAGCTGCAGCTGCCCCCTCCCTCCCCCTTGCTAGCTCAGCTCCGGCCCCTCTGCCCCCCCCGCCCCCTCTGGGGGGGTCTTCTCTGGGGCATGTGCGGAGGGCAGGAGCTCCTCTGGGCCTGGGCTGGGGGGGGCGTCCGGCCTGTGGGGAAGAGGGGGCCGTCTTTGGCCACCCCCCAGGGGAAGAGGGCAGACATTCCTCTCCCGGCACAGCAGCAGGGCGGCCCCTCCCCAGGGAGCGGCAGAAGGGCCGGCAGAGCTAAATTTAGCCTCCGTCCTTCTGTCCATCCGGCTGGCCGGCCCCCCTTTTGCACTGGGGAACAATGAGCCCGCGCCCGCCCACCTGCCAGCAGCGGAAAGGCCCCCCTGCCTGCCCGGCCCCTCCGCCACACTGGGGGCAGGCGGGTTCCCCTGGGCAGCGGACACGGAGGTCCCACCCGGGGGGGGGGGGGAGGAGGCCCCTCCTGTCCCAGAGCCCTCTGTGCCCCTGCCCACCCCCCACCCCCCTGCCCGTCCTCTGCCCAGGCCCTGGGCCCCCTCCTGAGGCCGGCTTCCTTGCAACGGGGGAGGAGGGGGCCTTGGCGGGGGCCCAGGGCGGCTGCTCGCATCCTGTCTTCCTCCCTCTGGCCAACCCAGGGGAGCCGGTGGGACGTGACGGCCGGCACAGAGCGGCTGCAGCGCCTGGAGACCGGCAGTCGCGCCAGGCGCCTGGAGAGGGCACAATGGGGGGGGGGCGAGAGGGAGCCCTGAATCCTCCATGCCCCCCCCCTTCCCCCTTGGCCAGGGCAGGGCCCCCCCCAGGGTGGCCCCAGGACCTCCAGCCTGACCGTGGTTTAATGCCCCATCCAATAATGGCGGGAGCAGGGGCCGGCTGAGTGGACCCCCGGGGTCTCCCAGCTCTGCTATCATGGCCACCTGGGTTGTAATGTTAATAAGGCATTTAATTAAACTTAAGATTTAATAATGGTTTAATAGGCCATTTAATTAAACCTCTGTTTTAAGAATGGTTTAAGAAGGCCAGAATGTAAGTGGGGGCACCCGGGGTCTTTCTTTGCACCCCTGCCCCACAGGACCACATGGAGATGCATGGGGGGGGATTCCCCCAGGCCTTTCCGCCCCCCACCCCCACCCCATTGGTAGTTTGGGGCCCTGAACAGAGAGAGGAAGCCGGTCAGTTAATGAAGCAGCTGGCCGTCTGACCCGCCCTGCATGCCCTCATGGGGGGGGGCATTGGGGGAGCGCGAATCCTGACCTCCCAGCCCAACTCAGAGGGAGGGTCTTCGGGGGGGGGGAGGAGGTCCCTCAAAACACAGTCATAGAATCCTAAGGCTGGGGGGGACCTCAGAGGTCTTCTAGCCCAACCCAAGAGATCTTGTGAGGAGACAGGGTGGCACAGTGGTTGGAGCGCAGCCCTGCAGGCTCCTCCAGCTGTCGTCCAGCAGTTCAAATCTCCCTCCCGGCTCCAGGCCGACTCAGCCTTCCGCCCGTCCTTCCCGGGTGGGTCAAAGTGGGGGGGGGGGGACCGAGAGGGTTGGGGGCTACAATGCTATGCCTATAATGCTCTATTGGGGGCGTCCTGATCTTTCCTGGAGAGCCTTGCGTGGTTTTTGGGTGGGGGGGGCAGTGGGGATACGGGTGACGCCTCTGCTGACACCCCCCCGCCCCCCCCACCCCGGACAGGCGGTGCTGAAGGACCAGGCGCAGGTGAGGCAGATGGAACTGGAGATCCGACCCGTCTTCCTGGTGCCGGACACCAACGGCTTCGTCGACCACCTGAGCAGCCTGGCCAAACTGCTGGAGTGCAGGCACTTCATCCTGGTGGTGCCCCTGATTGGTGAGTTGTTTGGGGGGGGGACCCCCAGGAGACCCCTCTGCCCCACAGTCCTCCAGGCGAGAAGGAATGGGTTTTTTTCTTTCAAAGGGTCTGGGGGCGCCTTCATCCAATTTTCACCCCCCTCCCCCGGCAGAGCTGCCCTCGACTCTGGCAGCCCCCTCCCTCCCCCTGTGCCTGACCCCCCCCCCCCACGAAAGAAAGCGGGTGCAGAGTGAGCCTGTGGAACTGGCTGCCAAGGGAGCCTGTGGCCTCCCTCCTCATTCGTCTTCCCTGCCCCCCCCCCAGCATCCCGGAGGTCCAGGGCCAGTGCAGGGACAGGCGGGCGAGGGGGGCAGTGCTGGGAGTCCGGCAGAGGCGGCCTGAGCCAGGCGCCCCCCCCCCCCCCCCCCCCCCGAGTTCATCCGCCTGCAGTCTCCCCCTCCTCCTCTCTCCTTATAAAGCTGCAGCTCAGCAGAAGCAGCTCCTGCCAGGGGTCAACACTCAGCGGGCAGCAGCAGATAAGGGCTGCTGGGTGGTCTGCTGCCCGGGGGGGGGGGACGGGGGACAACACTGGCCACCCTCCTCTTCTGCAGAAGGAACTGGGCTCGCAGGGGAGGGGGGGAGAGGCCTGGCCTGGGAAGTGGACCCTTCCTCCTCCTCCAGGCTGGTGGGGGCTCGCTCCTCCTTTTGTGGTCCTCTGGCTGGAGGGGGGGGGCACTTCTGAGCCAGCCTTCTTCCCACACCCCCCGGGGAGTCCTGCTCGGAGCCCGGGCCCATTGGGGCAGCCGAGGGTTAAAGCCTCCACTGGGGCCGGATTCCCTGGCTCCTTCCCCACTCCCCCCACTCCCTGCCCCCCCCCCGCGTCCCCTGAACCCGGCCCGGCTGCCGCTGCTGGCGCAGGAGGAGAAGTGGGGCAGGGGCGCAAACAAGCCGCTCCTTTGAAGGCTGTTTGGCTTGGACGCAGAGACGCGGGACGGAGTTCGGAAGGAGGAGCCGCTCCCTCCTTCGGCTGGTCATCCGCAGGCCGTTTGATCTGCCCCCCTGCACCTCCCCCTCTCCTCGGCCTGGTGGGGCTGGGCAGGCGGGGCACCTCCCGGGAGGGGGAAACATCACACACACACTGCGAGGGACACATCGTTCCTGCTGGACCTCAGCCCTGGGCCCGGCTGGCTGCCCAGGAGGACCGGCGGATGAGCCCTCCCAAAGGGGGGGAGCACACGGCCGGCCTGCCCTCCGTCCCATGCTCCCAGGGCCCCCAAATGCCCCCACCCACCCACTCAGGCCGGCCGGCCCCGGTGCGAATCCTCATGCTCTCTCGCGCTCTCTCCCCTCCTGCCAGTCATCAATGAGCTGGACGGGCTGGCCAAGGGCCCCGAGTCGGAGCACCGGGCGGGGGGCTACAGCCGCCTGCTGCAGGATCGGGCCCGCAAGGCCGTGGACTTCCTGGAGAGCTGCTTCGAGAGGCGCGACAGCTACATCCGGGCCCTGACCAGCCGGGGAAACGAGCTCGAGTCCATCTCCTTCCGCAGCGAGGACATTTCCCGCCAGCAGGTACGACCGGAGCAGGTGGAAAGACCGGGGGGGGGGAGCTGGGTAACACACACACACATACACCAATTAATAATAATAATAATAATAATAATAATAAATAATTTATTAGATTTGTAATCCACCCCTCTCCGAAGACTCTGCCCCTCTTGAGTTTGAATTCCCCAGTGGGAGGGGGGTCCAGAGAACAGGAAGGCCACCGAGGGTCCCACGTGGGCTCTGGGATGACCTCGTCCCACATGGGCTGAAGAGCCCCCGAGAGTCCAGCATATGGGCAGTGCATTGCAGCCCCCCCTCCCCTGAGCTGAATCCGGAGTGTGCCCACTGGCCTCTGTTTGTGGCTGGGGGGATGGGGGGCATGTGACCTCCCCCCTTCTGATGAGCAAAGCCAGATTCCCGTACAAACTGTGGGGCCAGCGGAAGAAGGGGGACAGGGACGGGGGTCCAGTGGGGCAGCCTTGCAAGCAGAGACACCACTCCTGAGGGGACTCCAGGTGGGCTCAGCCTTCCCTCCGTCCTTCCCGGGGGGGGGGTGTCAAAGGAGGAGCCGGGTTGGGGGGGGCAGGAGGCTGACCCTGGGAGCCGCTCAGAGCGAACTCAGGTGTGGTCACAAGTCAAGGACCCCTGTGAAGGTAAATGTGTTGGATGGAAGGCGGGGGGAGAGCCCTGTTGGATCGGGGGGGGGGGGGCTTTTATTGGGATGGCCAGTGGGCAGAAACAAGGACAGTGAATTGCCAGGAGGGGCGGAAGGTTCTGTGGGAGGAGGCCGAGGCCCAAATGGAGAAGGGGGGCGGGGGGGCCTTTCTGGAGTCCACCAGGAGGGGGTTGGAGGGGCTCCTGAATGGGGGGGGGGGGTCTTCCTGGGAATCCCCCTTCCCGGAGGGCCCCTGGACAGCCCATGCAAAGGACCAAACACGCCGGGCACAGGTGGATAAAAGGGAGGGAGGGGGCTTCCTCTCATTCCAAGGGGCCCAGAGCAGAGTCCTCCCCCCTCCTGCCTCCTGCTGCCCCACTCAGGCTCTGGGCCCCTCCTGCCTTCTTGGGAGGGGGGGTGTCAGGGCCGGGCAGCCTCCCTCAGCCTCCCCCCTCTCCCCCTCCCCCAGGGAAACAACGATGACCTGGTCCTCTCCTGCTGCCTCCACTACTGCAAGGACAGGGCCAAGGACTTCATGCCTGCCAAGAAAGGTGAGCGGACGACCCCCCCCAGGAGCCCCCACGGGGTCCCACAGGCGGGGAGCCTCTTTGGAGGGAGGGCCAGACCTCCGTCTCGTTTCCGCCCCCCCCCCTGCCCTCCTTGGCCCAGCCCTTTCCTGGGAGACCGAGGGGGGGGCTTCTGCCTCCTCCTGGCTGCTCTGGAGCCATTTCCAGGGGGGGGAGGCTGGAAGCGGGGGCCACAGCCGCTCAGCCCCCCCCCCCCCTCCGGCCTGTTGGGCCAAATCCTGAGCAGCTTAACTTGTCACCTTGACAGGGGGGGGGGTGATCAGGGGATTAGGGCGGAGGGGGCCTGACACTCTTGACAGCCTCTGGTTTCTAACAGCCGCCTGCTGCCCCCCCACACACACCCACACCCGGGGGAGGGTCTCTGGGACGGGGGGAAGGTCAGGACTGAGCGGCCACTGACAGCCCCCCCCAACCTCTTCCAGACGACCCGATCCGGCTGCTGCGGGAGGTGGTGCTGTTGACCGATGACCGGAACCTGCGGGTGAAGGCGCTGACCCGGAATGTGCCTGTGCGCGACATCCCCACCTTCCTGCGGTGGGCCCAGGAGGGCTGAGCGGGGGCCACGCCCAGAAGGAGGAGCCGTGCGTCCCGTTGCCCAGAAGGAGGGCAGCCCCACGTGCCCACGTGCCGGGGCGGTTGTGCTGCCGCCCCCCCCCTTCCCGGAGAACTGCCCCCCACAATAAAGGCCACCTCTTCAACCCCACCCAGCATGGCCAGAGTGCTGTGGGCGAGCAGGAGGAGGAGGGGGCGGGGGGGCCAGGAGGAGGAGGGAGAGAGGCCGGGGGGAGGGGCAGCCCCCCCATTTCCATCAGCAGCCCCCTCCCAAGCGTCTGTCTCAGGTTTTCAGCCCCTCCCTCATGCGTGCCACCCTCCGGTCCCCCTCCCCTGAGTGCCATGGACTGGACCCCCTGCCCAGCCCCCTCCCCAGGCCCAGCCAGCGCTCACCCTATGGGTGGGGAGCCAAGAATGACCCTGAAGGGTTTTTTTCAGGGGGGGGAAGATGGCCTGGAGGAGACCCAGAGAGGCCGGGGGGGGGGCTGCGTGGATCGGGAGAGCTCCTCCCCCCCAGAGCCCTCCCTTCCTTCCCCATGGGAAGACTTTCCTGCCATTGGTGGGGGGGACAGAGGGCCCCCATGGGGCCCAAGTGCTGGGACTGCCGGTGGGGGGAGGGGCTGATTTGCTGGGGGGGGGGATAGGAGCCCACCTGCCTTTGGAGGGGACTGGCCTGCCTTGGGCCAGGTGTGTTGTGTTTCCCTCCCTGGGCTTGGCAAGAGGGGGGGTCTCTCCCTCCCCCACCCCCCAGCAGCTTCTGCCTCCCCCCCCCCCCCGGAGTGGCTGGGTTGGGCAGAGGCTCCGCTTGGGTTCCGTTGTTTTCTGAATAAAGTTTTAGTAGAAAGAAACCCTCACTCTCCTCCGCTGCTTCCTTTGGGGGGCGGGGGGGCGCTCACGAGGAAGGGGGAAGGGGGGAGAACGCTGGGGGGGGCCAAAGGGGCAGTGCCAGCAGAATGCCCCCAGTTGTGCAGAGCTGTGGTCAAGCTGGGCCAAATGAGGAGTCTGATGGCGGGGGCCCTTTGCTGACCGCTTAGAGAGGGCTGGACAGCCCCGTGGAGGGCTACGTGGGTCGAGATTCCTGGTCCCCCACGTGGGGCCCACTCAATTGGGTTTTTAATGGGGGCAAACGGGACCTTGTTTAAATGAAATTAAGGGCCTTTTGGGCTCCCCCCCCCTCGCGTGAGTAGTTCACTTTTTGAATAGTAAGATGACGCTGCTCAAAAAAGTACAGGGGCCACGAGCAGCCCAGTAGAACTCCAAGTCAGCCAAACCTCTGGGCAATCAAACTGACCCCTAGGAAGCAACACTGATTGACCGTCAATTCCACCTGCTGTGGTGCAGATCCGGGACGAGCCCTCGGAGGGTCCCGGGTTTCTTTGAGCAGCCTATCGGTCTCAGGGGGGTGGGGGGCATCAGGGCTGGAGAGACACTTAGGTGGCCTGTGGCAAAAGAAGGTTGGGGACCCCTGGCCCAACGGCTATGGTTAGTGCTAAGCACAGTGGGCCAGCCAGAGTTTCTGCTGCACCCCCCCCCCCGCCTGCAGACCCCCAAGCAATCCTTGCGGGCAACCACCGAAGCCCCTCTGAGGACGGCCGGAGCAGGCCAAAGCCCCAAGTGCCCGCGGCCATCTGTGGCCCCCGTGCGCTGGGTGGTGGGGGCAACCAACGACATGCCCCACGCATCACAGGGGAGCCTCAAACGGGGGGGGGACGGAATAGCGGCTGAGCCGATGGGGGTCTCTTCAACCAGACCGGAGCATCTCAAGGAAGTGGGGGGGGGTTCCTCTGAGCAGCCGAGCGGGAGGGTCCTTGGGCAGCGCTGACCCTTCCCCTTTCTGTCTCAGCTGTGCAAACAGGGCAAGGCACCTGCGCTGCCGCCCCCCACCCTTCAGGACTTTCTGGCATTGAGAAGCGGCCAGTCGCCCCAACCGCTGGGCCTGCGCTTTGCCTCATAGCCCCCCCCCCCACGCCCCCCCCTCCCGAAGGAATCAGAGGCGCGGGTGGTGGCAGCCGTGTTTTTAGAAAAACCTTTATTCCTTTGTTTCGTCCTGTTTTGCTTTTGGTCTCCGGCACAAAACGACCCCGCGGCCCTTCAGCTTCCCCGAGGCCGCAGGAGGAGGCCCGAAGAAGGCTGCCCCGTCGGGTGCTCCGTTTCCTTTCGGGTCCTCTCTGGGCGGGAGGGGGGGGGCAGCTGGCTCAGATGAAGGGGAGGGGGAGGAAAGGAGGGGCGTGCAAACACAGAGCAGTTTCACATTTTATCCGTGGTTAGTGGGGGTGAAGGGCGGGGAGGGGAGGGGGCGGCAGGGTGGGCTGGCCTAGAGCCCCCCCGCCGCCCCCACAAGGGCAGTAGAGGCCGGCGAGGCGGGGAGCTGGCCCCCAGAAGGAAGGAAGGGCCCAGGGAGGGGGGCAGGGAGCCCAGCCCCACCGAAAGCTCTCCCGGCCTCCACGAAGCCGACAAATAGATGGCATTTTTTGTCTTTGTCAAAGATTATCGGGGTCCTGGGTGCCCCGTCCTGAAAGCAAGTGAGGGGGGGGCTCCACGGGAGGGGAGGGGGCTACATTTGGAGGCCAAAGAAGGTGCTGCCACCTTCAGGCCAGAGCGGAGAGGCTCCCTTTGACCCACAGTCGGGGGGAGACCCCTTTTCACATTGCAATACAAGTTTGAGGAAACCCCCCCAACACCTCCCCCCTCCCCGCAACGGAGCGGCTCCCCACCCCACCCGCACCACCTGGGGGCTCCTCTGCCATTGGACGGGCGTCTCGAGGGGTGGCACTTTGGGTCTCCCCTGCCTTAGCCCCTCGGGCTTTCTGAGTGGGGGGGGGGGCTTGCCCGGCATACGGGAGCTTCTCTCCGGCCCAGGAAGGAGGCAAGAAAGCCACTGGTTGTCCCCCCCCCCTCCCGCGAAGCTTTGCTGCCGAGTCCCCGAGGGGTATTGAGGGTCGCGCCAAGAACCCGGTTTGATACCCTCCCCATCCCTCCCCGAGGCAGAAGGGGGGACTGTCATTCAGACCCACCCCCCACAGGCGCTGCAGGCTTCGAACCGCAGCTAGACAACCTGACAGCCCCTCACCCCCTCCGGCCCATCCGCCCTACTTCCCGGTCCCTACAAGCCGGGACTCTTCTTCAGGGGCGGTGGGGGGAGAGGCGTGAACGCGCCCGGCGGAAAGGTCCCCTCTCCCTTTGGGAGAAGCGCCTCGCTTCCCGCCCGGGGCAGCGAACCCCGAACTCTTCTCGGCGGCCGCTCCGCTGCAGCGGCGGGCACCGTTTGAGGTAGGGACGAGTTGGCTGCCCCTGGCCAGGTGGGGGCCCCGGAAGGCGGGGAAGGCGTGACGGGCAGCGCGGGAGGGGTCGGCGTTGGTGCCCGAGGTGGGGGGTGAGCGGCCGCCGCCCGCTCAGAAAGGGCATCAGGGGGGCGAGAAGCGGCCAATGGTCCGCGCGTGGTGGTCGTTGTGCAGGTGCTGGGCGGCGGCCACCATGGCGCCCGGCGCGAAGACCTCGGCCGCCTTGTCGGGGCTCAGGCCCAGGTAGAGGCTCTCCAGGGCGGCCTTGGGGTCGGCGGCGGCGGCGGCAGCGGCGGCGGCGGCGGCCAGGAAGTGCGAGGTGTGCTGGAAGAGCTCCTTGTCCGGCGGGGGCGGCTGCGCCAGGCGCGCCATGGCCAGCACCCCGTCGGGGAAGTCCAGCTTCAGCTTGCCGTCGGAGGCAGCGGCGGCGGCGGCGGCGGCGGCGTGCATCTTCATGTGGCTGAGCAGGTTGCGCTGCTGGGCGAACTTCCCACCGCACACCTGGCACTCGTAGGGCTTCTCGCCCGAGTGGATGCGCATGTGCTCGGTCAGGCGGTACTGGCGCGTGAAGCGCATCCCGCAGGCGTCGCAGGCGAAGGGCTTCAGGCCCAGGTGGCTGCGCATGTGGCGGGTCATGGTGCCGCGCTGCGTGAACTTCTTGCCGCAGATGGAGCACGGGTAGGGCCGCGTCAGCCAGTGCGTCTTCTCGTGCTGGCGCAGCGTGGCCGGGTCCTTGTAGGCCTTGTCGCAGGAGGCGCAGCGGTAGGGGCGCAGCAGGTCGCATGCGGGAGGGGGCCCCGAGGGCGGCGGCGGGGGCGGCAGGGGCGGCGGCGGGGGCGCTTTGTCCAGGTAGGGCGAGATCCGCCCCCCGACCGCCGCCGCCTCGGCCGCCGCCTTGCGGTAGAGCTCGTCCTCCTCGTTGTGCGCCTCCACGTGCGCGTTCAGCTGCTCCGAGGACGGGAAGCCCTTCCCGCACGGGATGCACACGTAGAGGTTGTCGCCCCCGAAGCTCTCCGGCTCGTAGCCCAGGTAACGCTCCAGGCTGCCCCCCGCAGGAGAAGGGCCGCCGCTGCTGCCGCCCGTCTCCTCGCTGCTGCTTTTGTCGGGCTCCAGCTCCTCCGGGCCCCCGTCGCGCTCGGCGCTCTCCAGGTAGCTGCGCACGGGCGGCCCGGCGGGCGACGGGGCCTGGGGCTCCAGTTCGCGCTCGCCGCCGCCCTGATCCCGCCGGGCGCCGCCACAGTCGCCCTCCTCGTCGTCCTCGTCGTCCTCCTCCTCCTCCTCGTCGTCCAGGACGTAGCCCGGCACCAGCGGCTCGTGCTTCATCCAGCGGTACAGGAATTCGGGCGCCACCTCGACGCGCGCGCTGGGCTCCGTCCCGGGGCTGCTGCCGCCGCCGCTGCCGCGATGTTGCAAGTGCGGGAAGGCGGCCTGGAGGGCAGCGGTGGAGCCGGGCTCCCCGAAGGCCGCGTGGGGGGGCAGCAAGGCCGGGCTCTCGAGCCGGGGCGGCAGGACGCCCTCGCGGCTCTCCACGGCGGCTCGGAGGCGGCTCTCGGACGGGGGCTGCGGGGGCAGCTGCGGGGGACGGCCCGTTCGGGCTCTTCTTGGAGAGGTCGAGGCCGCAGAGCGGGGGACACAGCCCGTGCGGGTGGGCGGCGGCGGCGTACAGCTCCCCGCAGTGGGTGCTGAGCGGGTTACTTGCCTCCACCGGCCGCGGCGGAGCCCCGAAGCAACTCTGGATGACCGGCGTGGCGGCGCGGAGGCCCCTGGCGAGCTTTCCGAAGGGCGCGGAGGCCGAATAGCTCCCGCTGCCGCGTGGCTGGTAATATTTCCCGGAGCGCTTCAATTTCCTCTTGCACAGGGCCACAAGGTCCGGGATCTGGAGGTAGCTGGCGGCGGCCAGGATGGCGCCCAAGGCGGGTTCGGCGGTGACATCGCCGGCCGGCTCAGCTTCGCCCTCGGCGCCGGGCCCCAGGCGGCCGGTGTAGATGAAGTCGAGGACGGCGCGGAAGACCGCCGGGCTGACCATCTCCTGGTCCAGGTTGATGAGGTTGTCGTGCACCACCAGGGCCTTGAGGTAGGCGCTGCTGGCCGCCAGCACGTTCTTGTGCGCGCGGAAGAGCGCGTTCTGCACCACCAGGATCACGTCGCAGAGGAAGCCCTTGGTGCGCTGCGCGTTGAGCTGGAGCAGCAGCTGCCGGGAGTGGCCCGTCGACTCCGAGGCATCCAACATCGCTGCGCCTGCGGGGATTGGAGCAGAGAGAGCCCGGCGGGCCTTAGTTGGGCTGGCCGCCCTCGCCCGCCCCGCTCAGGCCCGGGAAGCGGGCACCTCTCCTGCTCTGCGCCGCCTCGCCTCGCCCGCCGCCTCCCCTTATAGAGGGGCTTTCCCTCTCAGGCGGCGGAGGGGAGGGGGTAGGAGGAGGGGGAGGGGGCTCAGCCCCGGTGGGTCCCGGATCACCGCCTCGCACGCCCTCCTCCGGGTGGGGCTTCACACCTGCTGGCGGGGTAGTCTCGGTACCACTTCCTCGCATTGCCTCCCCCGCCCCCCGCCGCCTACGGGACAGACCCAGGGGCGCAGAGCCCTCGGGCTTCCGGTCCGCTGGGCGCTGCCCCGAAGCTCTCAGCTGGATCCCGGCGCCGTTTCTCTGCCGGTCGCCTCCCGGAGGAAAGCCAGGGCGGCCTTCGTTAGCCTGCCGGGTTTTGATCTCACCGCGAGGGGCCGGATTTGGGCCGGGGGGGGGGATAGACTCCAGGGCTGCGGGCCTGAGCGAAGAAGAACCAGGGAGCCAGGCTGACAGTCGGCCTGCCTAGGGAACCGCCCTGCGGCGTGAACCGGCAGGGTGGGCTTTTACCCGCTGCGGGCTCCTTGGCCCCGCACTCTGGTCCGGCACCCTACGAAGCGCCTCCGCTTTGGGATCGCCTAGTGGCTGGAAAGGCCACCCAAGCCCGCAAACCCGCCCTGAGACCCGGCAAGAGCAGCCCCGCCGCCTGTCAAAAGTTTGGCGGAACGGGCAGCCGTGGCTGAAGGACTCGGGTGGCGGCCGGGCGGAGAAGCCGAAGGCCGGGCGGATGGATGAAAGAGGCTCGGACGCGGCAGACCCTTCCCCGAGCGAGAGGGCGCCGGGCTGCACCGGGGCTCCAGGACCGAGGGAGAAAGTCGGACAGCCCGGCGGACAAGGTCCAGCCGCGGCACCCGTTTTCCCAAAAGGAGCCGCCCGCCGCTCGGGGACTGGCCGGAGCCCCGATGCCTCCGGATGAGCAGCTCTCTTCCATCGCCTGACTCCGGAATCCGCCCGCGGGGAGTCCGAGCGAAGGGCCGCTTCCTGCCTGGCCGAGCCGCCTTGGGCAGCGGGCAAGAGGCGCGAAGACCGGGATCTGCCGCCCGCCCGCCCCGTCCCAGCCTTACCTGGGAGCCCCGTCGGATCGGCCAGGCAGGCGAGGCCCGCGTGCACCCGCATGTCTGGGCCCGGCTGCCACGGCGGCGTTCCTCTGCGCCTCTCGCAGCGCCTCAGGCCGCTTGCTGGAGGCTGCGCCGGCTGGTCCCCATGTGCCGGGAGCGCCGCGGCGGCGGAAAAGGTAAAGGCCGGGCCGCGAACTCCGCCTGACCCCGGGCTGAACTCGGGCGTGTTCAAGGAGCCTCCGCGGCTTCCTCCTCCTCCTCCTCCGGCGAGCCAGCCAGCCAGCCAGCGCCGAGCGAGCTAACAGGCGAGCGGGCGGGCAGCGGGGCTGGAGGCGGGCGGCGGGAGGAGGAGCCACCGGCGGGGTCCCGGAGGAGCAGCCCCGGGGAGGAGGAGACCGCGCCGCGACCCCCGCCCGGCGAAGGGGGCCGGCAGGGAGAGGCTGGGCCCCCGAGAGCAGGGCGGGGCCAGCACGGCGCGCCCATCGGAGCAGGACCGGCCGCGCTCAGCCGGGAGCCCAGACCGCCCCGTCGAGGGGACCGGCGCGCGGGGCAGCCGCTGGAAAGGCGCCGGCGGAGGGAACCCGGGTGGCACGCCAGGTGAGTGTCTCGGGGCGGTCGCAGCCGGGCGAAGCTGAGGCTGTGCGGACCCGGCCGCTGTTCCCTCCGGCCTTTCCCTTCCTCTGCCGGGCCTTTCCCTCCGGGGCCCGGGGGTCTTGGCTTCTCCCGCGGCCTCCGTCCAAGAAATCCGCTCCCCGCCCACCCCCAGGGACACCCCCCTCATCACTGCCCATGCGGCGACCCCTGGCGGTGGCGACGTGGCGCGACGGATCAGGCGGCAAATCTGCTCCGGGCCGTTTCAGAGGCCGCGCCGCTCAAGGTCCGGGCCAGGCCAAGCCTAATTCACCTCCCTCCCCCCAAAAAAGAGTCCGATGGTTTGGTTCCGGGACTCTTCCTTCGTGGTTGGGCCGGCTTGGTGCTGTGGGCGGTGAGCACGCGGCCCAGACCCTGAGCAGAAAGGGGCCTCCGTGGCTCCCGAGTGGCGTCCGAGACCCGCTGGGCAATCTGCCAGGCGCTTCAGGGCCCCTCAAACCCCGACGACTTCGCACCCGGGGCCCTCCGCCGTCCCCGGATCCTGGCCGGGACAGGGCAGCTTCCTCTGACAGGCGCGGCGCGGGGCCGAGGGGGCTTCAAAACCGGCCAGGGGGACTCAGGCCGCCCGAAGTGTCCCGCAGAGGGCTTCGAAGGGCAAGAAAGGGGGGCCTCGCTTCTGTCCCACTTTAAGGGCCTCTTTCCGAACAGTTCCCCACTCTCTCGGTGCAGGCGAGCAAAGCGAATTTCTGTTTGGGCAGCAAAATGTAGAGTCTGGCCTGGCCACGTCGTGGAAACCTGGGGGGAGGGCATGGGCTGCGGGGGGGTTCCTTCCAGCCCAAAGGCCTCAGCCGTGTCTGTAGGAACCCCCCCGCCCCGCCCAAAGGTCCCGGGGACGAAAGAGACTCTCTAGTTTTCAGGGCCAAAACATCCACGGGCGAGACGCGCCTCGGTTTCCCGCACTTGCCAGAATGTAAAAAAGGAAAGAAAGGGAAAAAAAGTTTTGGGTGAGAAAAGCAGGAAAAGCCGATTAACAAAACCGAAGTGATTTTTCGGGAGATCAAAGGATTCAGTCTCGATCTCGGGGCGTCGCAGGCGGAGGGCTGGGAGGGAAAGTGCCTTTCTCTTTCGCTTTCTCCGCGCTGGCCGGGTCGCCGCTTCCCACTCCAGGCCCTCCCCCCACGCCCGCACCCCAGAGTCCGCATCGGGCTCGTTAACGGGGCCCTTAAAGGCTAGAGCTGCTTCGCCTCCCCCCCGTCCCCCCCCCGAAAAGGCCGCTAGCGAGACTGAAAACGCGCTGCGTAAATCTTCATCTTTTGAAGCTTCTGAGTTAGGCTAACATTAGAAAGAAAGAAAGAAAGAAAGAAAGAAAGAAAGAAAGAAAGAAAGAAAGAAAGAAAGAAAGAAAGAAGCCTAACTCCTGATCTTCTGATATATTTTTCATCATAGCTCCAACCTGGGAAACCGATTTTAAGATCCCACCCCCACCCCCCAGCGGCGCTCACTAACAATCGAGAAAATATAAAATCAAATCAGAAAGTGGAATAACCCAGAACGAATCTCGTTCCTTGCGGGGCGACGGATAAAAACCGATTCCAATTTCGTGGCCCGTGTAATTTATTGGGCGGTTTTAACTTTAACTCCCTTCCCTCGGGCCCTCCAAATATTTCCGAACAGAGTTCTCTTTTGTAAAAGGTATGAAGTTTAGGGACGGCTGCTGCGCCTCGCCTTTCGATCCGACACAAGCAAAGCTGTTTGCAGTCACGTTTATGAAGGGGCCGCGATACCAGTTGAAGTCCAACCAGACAGTAAAAGGGTCTTTTTAGAACGAAACGCGGAGTCGCAAATCTATCTATCTATCTATCTATCTATCTATCTATCTATCTATCTATCTATCTATCTATCTCTATCTATCTATCTATCTATCTATCTATCTATCTAATCTATCTATCTATCTATCTATCTATCTATCTATCTATCTATCCTATCTATCTATCTATCTATCTATCTATCTATCTATCTATCTATCATCTATTTATTAAAATGTCTTTGGTTTCGGGGGGAGGATTATAAAAGAAACTTTCGAGGCCGGTCGGAGTCCCGTCTTCCAAATTCCTTGACAGCTGCAACGTTTACTGTGACTCCCAAGGCGGCTCCGACCGATTGTAACGCGAACTGAACCCTCCCCGCCCGCCTTTCGGACCCGCAGGGCCAGAATTTCACACACACACACAGAGCCCTACACGCCTTAGCCCCGCTCTTCCCTAAGTAAAGACTTCGCTAAATAAGGGAATACAACCAATTGTTGGCTTTCTCCCGCCCCCGCCCCCCTCCCCGGCCTCCCAACCTCCCTTGTAGTTTTGGCGGGACCGAGAGAGCTTCGGTTCCGTTGGACGGAAGAATCCTGGCGGGGGAGCGGGAGGAACGGGGTCTTTTTCTTTTCGAAGAAGCCCCGGAGAGACGTTTCGGGTCTCCCAGGGCGAGAGGCCGGCTGGTTGGAAGCTTTGGTTTCCTCCAAGGGACTCGTTCCGGAACCCCGACGGCACCCCCAGAACGTGGCCGTGGTTGGGAAAGCTTCCCCGGCCCGTTTCGGACCTGCTTGGGACCCGCCCCGCCTCGGGTGGGCTTTGCGGAGAGCGCCCCCGAACCTCGTGGGGCGCAGAAGCTTCCACTGGAGAGTTAGTGCTGTTCCCCCCCACCCCGTCGGGGCTTCCTGCTGGCAGGCGGGCTCGGTTGCAGGGCCTCCGGGCGTTGCATGAGCCGCCCCCACCGGCAGGTAGACCGCTGCAGGCCCCGGAGGCTCTTTTTAGCCCTCTAGTAGCCCTGGGAGTGAGTGAAGGGCGCCGGGGCCCTGCGGGGAAGGAACTGTGCGGGTCGCCCTCGGGGTCCGGGTGGCAGGCCACCAATTACCTGGTCTCAGACCCGCCGCCACCGCTGCCTCCCGCGCCCTCTACGGGGCTACTTCACTTAGAAAGAAGGTCCACGCGGAAACCTCTCGGCCTCCCCCCAGAACCGGCTTTTCTGGACTCCGCGGGCCTCCCAGAACCCGATGCCAAAGTAGGCGCTGTGCCCGGGAGGGCCGAGAATGGGCAGAGGAGGCTGCGGTGCGTTTCGGGGGTAAAATAAATATGTTATTATTAAAGTTGGAAGGGACCTTGCGGGTCATCTAGTCCAGCCCCCTGCTGGTGCAGGAGACGCTACTTCACGGCTGGTCGGTTCTTTTCCCGCAACCTCTTGCAGGGAGGCAGCCGCGCTTGGGGGCCTCTCTGCCAGGCAGCAACGGGCACCGCCCCCGCCCCCTGTCCTGGGGATGCGGCAGGGGGACCTCCTCGAGGGGGGGCGCCCTGCTCGTCGGAACTCTGCCGGCACCGGGACCTTGAGATCGCCCCCCCACAAACAAAATCAGGAAAGGAAGTTCTGTAAACCGCTTAGGGGGGGCTGTAAAAGCGCTATGGAGCGGTATATAAATATAAATACTGTACCAATAAATAAACATAAGTCTAAATACTATTGCTAAGTTCAATGCAATGGCTAAGGTCCGAAGTTAAGGACACAATCTGAAGTTAGTTGGGGGAAAGATCAAAAGCAACATGAGAAAATATTATTTTACTGAAAGAGTAGTAGATCCTTGGAACAAACTTCCAGCAGACGTGGTAGATAAATCCACAGTAACTGAATTTAAACATGCCTGGGATAAACATATATCCATCCTAAGATAAAATACAGAAAATAGTATAAGGGCAGACTAGATGGACCATGAGGTCTTTTTCTATGTTTCTATGTTTCTATGTTTCTATGTAAGCTGGAAACAGTCCTGGCTGAACCCGCGAATCCAGCGGGGGACGAGTGCGACTCTAGCTGATTGAAGGACTTGTCCAGCCCCCGCCCCCGTGAGAGAGAGAGAGAGAGAGAGAGAGAGAGACAGAGACAGAGACAGAGACAGAGACAGAGAGAGAGAGAGAGAGAGAGAGAGAGAGAGACAGAGAGAGAGAGAGAGAGAGAAACCAGAAACGGCGAAGGCTAAAGCAGATGCCCCAGGCCTGCTATGGACCCCCCCCCCCGCCACCCCAGTACAGGAAGAGCAGAGAGGGGAGCTCCACACCAACCTGACTGGGCCAGAACCCCCTCAGAGGCAGGCAGCCTTTGAGACCCTCGGGGTCCCTCTAGAGACAGGTGGGGGCTGGAGGGTTCTGTTCTTCTGGGGTCCTCGAGGGGGTGCGGTGGGTCCCCCCCCCCTCTGGCCCAGCTCCTGCCAGGCTTTCCAGGAGACCCGCCCCCTCTTTTATTTTAGTTAGTTAGTTTGTCAAGTACGTAGTTGTAATATACATACAACGCCGTTTATATGGATGAGATGGGCCTGATAAGGGGGAACAATTGGACAGGGACGGAAGGCACGCTGGTGCGCCTATCCACGCCCCTTACTCGGACCTCTTAGGAATCGGGGGAGGTCAACAGTGGACAGTCGAAGGGTAAAGTTCTGGGGGTTTGGTGATGAGACCACAGTCAGGTGTTGAGTTCCAGGCAACAACCACTCGGTTGCTAGTCATATTTTCTACAGTCGGGTTTGTATCTGTTGTGTGTTGTTGTGGTTGAAGCCGAAGGAGTGGTTGACAGGAAGGACGTTGTAGCAGAGGATTTTATGGGCTATGCTTAGGTTGTATCAAAGGTGACGTAGTTCTAAGATTTCTAAACCCAGGATTGTAAGTCTAGTTGGGTAGGGGATTCTGTTGCGAGTGGAGGAGTGGGGGGCTCTTCTGATAAAGTATCTCTGGACATTTTTTAGAGCGTTTATGTCCGAAATGCGTTGGGGGTTCCAGACTGATGAGCTGCATTCGAGGATTGGTCTGGTGAAAGTTTTGTACACTCTGGTTAGTAGTGTGAGATTACCGGAGCAGAAGCTACATAACAACTCTTGAAGCCTTTTTGGCGATGTTGTTGCAGTGGGCAACTTTGGCACTCCGGTCATTCGATATCCTCAACCCCCCCCCCAAAATTAACCTTAGACTGTCTACCGTCGACCACTCCCCGTTTCTACCGTGCCTACGGTCGCTGCCCTACTGTCCTCTTTTATCCTTACTTTTTACTTACGTTGTGTTTATACAAAGTACTACTATCCTGCACGTTTGACAAATAAATGAAATAAATGAAATAAAATAATGTGAGTATTCCAAGATCTTTGACAGAGCGAGAGTCGTCTGCAAGATCTACTTTATTCAGTTTGTATTCAGTGTTTTCTGGTTCCTTTTGTCCCCCCCCCTTCCCTCCCCGCACTCTCGAGCAACAGCGGGCAGCAGACCCACCGCTGGTTTATTTTATTTATTTGTTTGTTTTGTCAAGTGCCTATATAATAATATTGATATACGTGTGTGTGTGTGTGTGTGTGTGTGTGTGTGTGTGTATGTGTATATATATATAGGGAGACTAGGATAGATCTATTTCGGCCTTATTTTGGCCTCATCAGCTAGCCATACCCACTGGGACTTGAACCTGCAACCTTTGCCTTGTAAGGCAGAGAATTATCCTCTAGGCTACAGTATCCAATCCCTTCAGCTCTGTACCAGGGAAGGGTTACATTTTGTGTCGAATATATAATGTTTTGACTGTCTATATATATTTACACACACACATATATAAGGGTATGGCTAGCTGATGAGGCCAGAACAAGGCCAAAATAGAGCTATCCTAGTCTGCCTTAATTTTAAAAAAATTCAGCAAAAACATGTGATACATACACACACACACTAGTAAAAAGAGAAACATCAGGACAGGGGAGGGAAGGCACTCTCTGGGGCACTTATACATGCCCCTTGACCAGAAGGGAGACCTCTCCCCTCCAGGCTGGGGGGCTTCAGCTGCCCCCCTTTGGAGTCCGACTGGGCTTCGCAGCACCAGAGCCCCCCCCTTCTGAGCTGCCCATTCAGAGCTGCCAGGGGCACTTGGCTTGGCCTGCCTTCGTTGGGTGGGTGGGGGCTAGGCCGGCTAAGCCCTCTGTGTCTCGGGTGGGGCACTGAAAAGTGGAGGCTCGGAGGGGGGGGCAGAGCACCCGAGGATCCCTCCTCCCCAGGATCACCACGGGGGTGCAGCTCAGGAGTCTTGAAAAGAGAAGGGGGGGGACAAAACAGGCTCCAACCCCAGAAATCGACTTGCTGCATCAATGCCGGCCGTGTCCTCCACCTACAACCATAACTGAGCCCAAAACGTCTGTCGCTAAGTGAGACAGTTGACAAGGGGGAGGGGCTTTGCCCCCCCTTTATGATCTTTCTTGCCACAGCCGTTACGTGAATCCCTGCAGTTACCAACAGGGCTAATAAGTGAATCCGGTCAGAAGGCCACAAACAGGGCCACGTGACACACCCACCCACCCAACCGCCATCAAGGGGAACCGGTTGCCGCCAGGTGTCCAAATTTCCATCCCTGGCCCCTCCCCCAGGCGGCAACAGTCGTAAAGGTGAAAAATGGCCCAAAGTCCCCTTTTCTGTGCCACCGTAAGGTCAAATGGCCACTAAACAAATCGTTGCAAGCCAAGGATGACCTGTAGCTCTTCTTCGTCAATGCTCTTCAGTTGCACAGCATTAGACGTATTCCCTCAATGGGAGGGAGGGTGTGTGTGTGGAGTGAGTGAGTGACTTTGTATTTGTGCATATTCACAAGGATTGAAAAGAACCGCTGGGATTTGTTATTTGCTAATGGTGGCGGTATGAATGAGTGGGACTGAATGGGCTTATAACGCGGGTTTTCAGATCACTTTTAATATGAGAACTGCTTCGTACAGTACTTCCTTTTAGATGCCGTAAGCAGCCCCGAGTCCTAAATAAAATATATATTTTTTGCTTTTTAACTTTCCATCCGATTGGTGCTGCTGCTTCTTCCTTTGCCCAGCCTGCAAAACCAAGGGGAGTAAAAGAGGAAGGGGCAATTTCGGTGCCTTCTTTGTTTTGTTTTTTTAATTTTAAAAAGACTTTATTTAAACAATTAAAACATACGAAGTTGACAAAATGCTTGCAAACATACAATTGGAATCCCAGCAGCCGATAAGGTCCCATAGAGTTGGCCTTCTCCGGGCCCGTCAACTAAACAATGTCGTCTGGCGGGCCCCAGGGGAAGAGCCTTCTCTGTGGTGGCCCCGGCCCCCTGGAACCAACTCCCCCCAGAGATCAGAACTGCCCCCACCCTCCTTGCCTTTCGTAAATTGCTCAAGACCCACCTATATCACCAGGCATGGGGGAATTGTGACATCTCCCCCGGGCTTATATAGTTTATGTATGGTGTGCTTGTGTTGTATGATTTTTAAATGATGGTTTTTTAGATAATTTTTAATATTAGATTTGTTACATTGTATACTGTTATTACTTTGTTGTGAGCCGCCCCGAGTCTGCGGAGAGGGGCGGCATACAAATCTAATGAAACTAAAACTAAACTAAAACTAATTCAATAAATTGCATTTTAAATCAATTGAATAGAGAGAAAATAGAGAGAACCAGAAAAGAAGAAAAGAGAAAAAGACGAATAGAAAGAGAAAGAAAAGCCAAATGTTTGGGGCAACTGCAGGGTGGATTGTCAATCTGCCTGGTGACCAGAGGCCTTGTTGGATGCCCGGTCGCCTTTCTGGCTTCTCCGCTTGTGGGCTCTGGATTCGGAGGACAAAGCGGGTCAGGTGGGGTTCTCTTAACTTCTCAGAGAGAAAGACTCGGCACTCTTTGAACCGGGGGTCCAGTCTTGGGATCTTCAGGACAACCTGTGGACTTCAAACCCAGAATCCCCTCCCCCCACCCTCAACCCCCCCCCCCCGCCAGTGGTGGGAATTGAAGTCCAGGGGCTTCAGAAGCGGCCAAGGGCGATCTAAATAAAACAAGAGATTGCAAAGGAACCCTGATTATTGGGCGGGGGGGGGGTGCACGGAGGAAACCTCTAGAGATGAAAGACACCTTCCTGAGCAGCTGCAGACAGGGGTGGGCTGCTCCCTGGACCGGCAGGGGGTGGTGGACGCGGGGGAGGGGCGGGGGTAGCGAAAATGGAGCCTCACCCCAGAGCCCCCAATTTGCACTGAAACATGCTGAAAGACAATGCAGGGCGCCCTGCATAAGCCCCGCCCACAGGGTGGTAGTAACAATGTTGGTAGCCCTTCATTGGCTACAGACCTGTCGGCTCCTCCTTTTTGGGGGCTGGAGCCAAGCGTCTTCCTCAGGAGCAGTCTACCTTGGAATACCAGCATCCCTGGGGAAACGGAGGCTCCGCCTTCGCTTCCAAATAGCAGCAGCTCGGGCTTCATTTCTCCCCGGAGACGGTCCCAAGGGGAAGAACCGCACTTAGGGGGAAAGCCTCCATCCACCCCACACACCCCCGCCGGAGTGCCTCGGTTTCCCCGGGCGCGCTCGGCCTTCTCCTTCCTGGGGAGCCCTTGGCCTCAGAGCCACGTGGCCGGGAGGGTCTCCTCGTAGGTGGGGAGGGGAGGGGGCGTGTGGTGGCCTGGAGAAGCAGGACAAGGAGCCCTTCACACAACCAGGGTCCCTTGATCCCTCCGGAGGCGTTGCGGGCTGCATCCCGGGAGGCTCTGAGGACGGACAGCCACTCCTTCCCTGTCTGCGCAGGGGGCGGGACTAGAAGACCTCCAGGGCCCCCTTCGAACTCCCTTATTCGGAGCAGGCCGCGGGCGGGCAGGGGAGGCAGCTTTTTCTGCAGGGGGGGGGAGGCGGCGGCGGAGTAGCCCAGGCACCTGAACGGGTGGCAGCACGTGGCCCGTGGCGGGATCCAGGCAGCTGCGCCTCCCGAAGGCCCCGCGACCACTTCGAAGGCAGCCAAACTGAGCTGAAGACGTGAAGTGTTGGGGAGTGGGGAGCGGGGGGGGGGGCTTTGGAAATTGATTCTGCCCTTCCTCCTTCGCCTTGTCTTCAGCTAATTGTTGGAAACAATCCTGGGAAGCTCTGGCAGCGGCTCTTGTCAGGAATGGCTCCCCGAGGCCCCGCGCAGGTAATTTATTGGCCTGGTATGTATAAATCACCCCCCCCCCAACCCTGCAACGTGGAGACAGCTGCCTCCCGGAGGCTCTGCGGAGCCCCCTGGCTGACATCTCAGGTTGCCCTGCTAAGGGAGGGGGGGGAGGGAGGGAGGGGCGCGCCCCCAGCAGGTTTCCTGTCCGTTGCCAGACGCCCCCCTGCTGGGGGGAGGGCGGGGGGGGGGCACAGAGTAACTCCAAGGAAGGCTCCCTGGAAAAGACCCCCATCCAAGGGGAAGGCCGGCCGGGCAGAGGCTCGCCTTGCCCGGGAGGGGCTGCTGGGGTGGCGGCCACACCGTCCGACTGGTGGTGCCACCGAGTCCCCCTGACTCCCGGGTCCTCATCGATGGGGGCTTTGGGAATCCCTGGGGCGCCGAAGGGAGAGGTCGCCTCCTCCAAGGCCAGGCCTGGGGCACACGGCGCCTCCCCCCCCCAAAGCTCCGCCCACCGTCCCGCAAGCCTTCCCTTCCCCGGGCAAAGGGGGGAGTTCTGGGCAGCCCCTCCGGATCGCGGCCCTTCCGCCCCCCCCCCTCCCGGCCGGCTCTGGGACATCCGTATCAAGACATGCGAAAAGGGGGGGGGGGACCCGATCCTTTCGGAGCCCGCGGAGCCGACGGCGTGCTAATAAATAAGGGGGCGGGGCGGCGGGGGGGCTTCGGGCCCGGGCGTGAGGCTCGCTCTGGGAAGGGCACGGGGAGGGGCACGGTTTCCGTGATGAGTTCAGCACATTGGAGCGCTTCGTGGTGGGGCGGTCTGGCTGGAGGGGCTCCTGCGCCCCTCCCCTCCCATTAATCAGAGGCGAGCGAGGCAGCCAGATGCTGGGAGCCGTGGCCTCTCCGCCAGCTGTGGCTGGGGCGCATGCTCCGACGCCCGCCCGGACGGCCCCCTTGGACGCGAGACAAGCCCCGATTTCCCGAACTTTCCCCCAAAGCCCCCGCACCTGGCTTCCATTACCCGGGCCTTGGCTGCCCGCACCGACCCGCTCTCCGCGCGCAGCCAGGCTGGAGCCCCCCCCCCCCCCCCCCCCGCCAAGGCGCTGCGGAGCTTCCTGTCGGCTGCCTTGGTGCCTCGCCAGCGCGCGCGTGGGCGCCCCCCTTCGCGGGAGGGGGCAGCTTTTGCCTGGCAGACGCCGAGTGGGCTGCTGCCCGGAGTGGGAGGGGGGCGTCTCTCGTGCGCGCCTGTCCAGCCGTGCTGGGACAACTCTACAGACCCCCGAGGCCCTCATGCGGGCGGGGTGGAGGAGGAGGAAGCCTGGCTTCCTGATGTGTGAACCCTTTACATCTCTCCCCCCTATTCACACCTCCAGATGCCCCCCCCCCCCCATAATCCTCGCACAGCTGGCCCCGGATCAGGGGAGGAGGGTGGCCGGAGAGGCTCTTCTCATACACACCCACAGCCACACATCCTGTTTGGGACGCTCGGCCGGAGGGAGGCTCCCCGTGCAGGGGGGGGTGGGGGGCGCATTCCCTGCAGCGGTGTCACCGGCTGATGTTCTCCAGGGAGAGGCCCTTCTCCTCCGCTTGGCTCGCACCCGCTGCCCTGACAAGGCCTTGGCAAGGGGGATCGGAACGGGAGGGCGGGAGGGGCCGAGCGCAGCCAGGCAGATGCATCCGGAGGTCAGGGAGACCTCGGGGGGACAGGAGGGCCAGCCAGGGAAGCCGGGGCCACGAGCCGGGTGGGGCTCCCAGGGGAAGACGAGGGTCCAGGCGCAGTCCATGGCCAGCGGCCTCCACGGCCCTGGGAACTGGCAGGGGGGGGGCAGGAAGGGACAGAAGGCGGGCAAGGGCCTTCCCAGCCTCTCTCCTTCTTGGTCCTCTGATGGGGAAGGGGGCTTCTGCAGCCCACGAGGACGGTCGCCTTGCTTTGAACCTTCTGGCCGGTGTGTGTCCTTTGCCCCGAAAGAGCTCACGCGAAAGGGACCCTTCGGCCTCCTGCAGTGGGATGCAAGGTTTGGGGCAGCCTTCTCTGCTTTGGGCCTTCAACACCAGGGACAAGCACTGTATTATTATGATGATGATGACGATTATTATGATGATTATTATTATGATTATTATAATTATTTAGATTTGTATGCTGCCCCTCTCCGCAGACTCGGGGTGGCTCATTCTGGATGCACACAAATCATTAAAATAAAATGTCATTGCAATAGCCATAGCCTTTAGACTTATATGCCACTTCCTGGTGCTTTCCCACTCCCAGGCCTCTCTAAGCGGTTGACAGAATCAGCATCTTTTGCCCCCAACAATCTGGGTCCTCATTTGACCCCCCCTCAGAAGGAGGAAAGGCTGAGTCAACCTGGAGTTGGTGGTCAGATTTGAACTGCTGAACTATAGCTAGCAGTCAGCTGAAGGAGCCTGCAGGGCTGCACTCTAACCACTGCGCCATCGTGGCTGCACGTGGCATGCAGCACTCAAAGGGTCATCACCTCCAATATACACTAATAAACATAAACAAACAAACAAACAAATCAAATGCACATGTTGACCTTAATGACACAGACAAACAAGGCAGTCTTGTTGGGACGTATACAGGTACGTGGTGAGAACAAAGAAACTGGTGGGTTTGCCAGAGACGAGGCCCAGGGAACAGAGCTCCCCCAGAATCTGGCAGAACCTCCTCCCAGAGGGGAGCAGCAGACTCAGACTGCGAGGTGGGAGGGTGGGCTCCCTTGGTGCATCGTGCTTGTAAGCAGAATCCTGATTTCCTATGATCTTCTCAGCTGTCCTCACCACTCTCTTTGGGGGCTTTCTAACTGAACAACGATACAGTTTGTGTAAAAAGTGGCCAGGACGGAGGGAGGGAGATTGGCCTGTGGGGGCCTTGGTGCTCTCTGACATCTCATGACCCATCAGTCCTGGAAAAGAGAGGGGTTGCCGAGAGGAGAAGCACTGCAGGGCCCTTGGTGCTCCTTGAGCTTGGTTTCTTCTTCTTCTGTTAGATGTTTCACTCTCCACCCAGGAACATCATCATCAATGCTAAGGTTGTAATATAATATTTGGCACTGATCACATTCCCTAGTTGGGTCATAAAATGTCTGGAAGAAAACTTGGGGCCAGACTATCTTTGCCTCCTACCACACTGCCAGAGTTGATCTTCCCTGGGTCCCGTCAACTGAACAGTGCCGTATGGCAGATCCTCAGGGGAGGGCCTTCTCTGTGGCTGCCCCAGCTCTCTGGGACCTCCCACCCTACTGGCCTTTTGAAAAGCTGTAAAAACCTGGCCTTTCCTCCAGGCCTGGGCCTGTTGATCTGATGGTAGTAATCATTGAGATCCAGCCATAAATGATAGGTTTGGTCTCGAACTGTTGGACCTAAGTTGTTTTTAAACTGTTTTTAGTAGTTTTAATTTTATTTGTATGTTTTATTTCTGGTTGTGAGTTGCCTAGAATCCCTGGGGCTTTGGGCAGCATAAAAATTGAATGGAATTGAATGGAACGAAGTAAGTAAATACATAAAACAAGCTCAGAGACAATCAAGGACCCCACAGTTTTCCTCCCCCTCCCCCCTTTCTCCAAACCTCGTTTCTTTGTAGCCCTGGTGATGATCCCTAGTTAGGTAATGAAACACGGGGAAGAAAACCCACCCAGTTCCGGGAGCACCGAGGGCCCCGTGCGGTTCCATACCGGCACAGGAGATTTGCAGGCTGGCCAAAGGCAGGCACGGGCCCTTGTGAGAAATGGGAAAGCACTCTTGGTATGCTCAGGGGCAGCCCAACCATCTAGATGACTAAAAATGGGTGGAAACCCCCCCCCCCAAAAGCTCCATAGGTGCCGTTGTTGTGTTTTACCAGATCCCATCTCGTCCAGTGCTGGGGATTCAAGGCATCTACGAGCGAGCAGCAGTGAGGCCACAGAAGAGGTCTAGCGGAGGCTGCAAACTGACCCATGAGCCAGCCATGTGCCGCTGCCACCGCCACCCGAAGTGCAGCAACAACGGGATCGCGCCAAGAGCCTGTGAAATGTCATTGCCGCTTTGTGGTGAGGCCCCACTTAGCCCCATGCAAAAAAGACGCCGAGCGCCTGATGACCGGAAAGGGTCCCTGGTCTCCCGCGGGGGGTGGACTGGAGGACCTCCGAGGTCCCTTCCGGCTCTGCTGTGAGGAAGGCGTCTCCTTTCTCCCTCCAGAAGCTTCTTCCGCTCTGAGTGGAGGTCGGGGAAGGTTGGTGCTGCCCCTCAGAGCGGAAGACGCGCCTTGGGTGAGGAGGGAGACGCCTTCGAAGGAACCCCAGGAAGCCCCGTTGCCCCTTGAGAGGGAGAAAAGCCCCTTCGGAACAAGCGGGGCCTGGAGGACGGGGACGCTCCACAGACGGGCTCCGGGGACGACGCCCACTTGCGCTCCCCCTGGTTGGCCCGTCAGAGGCCCAGGGAGAAGCGACAGCCGCCGCGCGGAGTTCTCTCGCCTGGTCTCGCCGCAACGCCCGTTGCGGCCACAGGAGGGCAGCACAGGCCGCCGAGGAATGCCCGCGCCCGGCCTCGCGCCACCAGGACGCTCAGGGCAGCCGCGGCGATTCGGGGGCAGCGGCCGGAGGAGCCTAGTGGGTGCAGGACGAGGCGAGGGCGGGCGGCGGGGCCTCCTCCGCGGCCTCCCCTTCTCCCTTGTGCAAAAGCGGCGGGCGGGGACGGGGTTCCGGGCGCGCTCATGCCTGCCGCGGAGTCCTTGGAGAGGGTCGGTTATTCCAGAGTTGGGCTGCCACCCGCGGCTCCCGGATCGGCTTCCCGGCGAAGCTCCGGAGGGTCTGTGCGAGGCGGCCGGACCTGCTCAGGGGCCCCCTGGACGGCAGAGGCGGGCCGCGGCCTCTGCAGAACCGGAGCTCCGCTTCCCGAGGGCCAAGTCCGGGCAAAGAGGTGGAATCTGAAGAGTGCGGCATAGCTGACCTCCTGGCGGGGGTTGGGGGGTCTTCGGCCAGTCTTGCCCACCACAGTGCTGTCTCCTTTTGGGGCAGGCAGTATTATGCGGGGGGGGAGGGAGACTAAAAAATGGCAACAACAACTTTGTTTGTAGTATTAGATTTCTACACATTGTATTGTATTGCTTTTATTATGTTGTACGCTGCCCTGAGTCGGTTGAGAAGTGCGGCATAGAAGCCAAATGAATGAATGAAAGAATGAAAGAAATGAATGAGTGAATGAATGGGAGGACTAAGCCCAAAACCAGTTCTTTCCCTCCTGCCCCCCCTCTCTTGGACAGCTCAGTCTCTCAGGGCTGCCTGAGGTCTGTGTGTCTATGGGCCTGTGTGGTGTGGCTGGAGAAGGGTTTTATCCACCCTCCCTTATTATGAAGATCTGCTTTGCCCCCTGCTCTTATGCCCTTGCTTTGCCTATACACCAAATGCCAGAGACAAATTCCCTGTGTGGCCAAATAACCCATTGTCCTCTGTTCTGACCTGTCCTCTTCTTTATTCTCTTCTAGTTCTATTTCTACGGTATTATTTCTCTTTTCTTCTCCTCTCCCCTCCCCTCTTCTTTCTCTTCTATAGTCTCTTCTGTTGTGTTCAACATGCACTACGCTAAGCAACCATGGAGACCATCCGCCTCTTGTTTAGCTCAGCATTGAACCATTTCATATTCTCACACAATGGCTTATTTTCATAATACACTGCAACTCTCACTTTCAACAGGCAGCTGCCGTATTCATGCAAAAAAAATCCCCCTTCTTAATTTAAGCCTATTCGTGTTATCGAATTCATTCTCCAAATCAAGACACAACAAACACTAAGTGTCAACATTCACGCCTCCCTCCCTGACCTGCAAAAGGCGCCCCGTCCCTGGGGGGGCAGTGTGTTGTCCCCTCCCTCGAAGGAGGAAGGCAAACAAGCTGATCCTGCAGCCGGTTCCCTTCTGGGATCCCTGTGGAGAAGAAGGGAAGTTTTCCCGACTCTCCAGTTCTCAGCACAAACGCCAGTCTGGCCTCCTCCATGCTCTCTGAGTTGGGTTGTTTTCCAGCAAACGTTTCATTACCCAATTAAGTAACATCATCAGTGCAAGGGAGGGTGGGGTCTGCTCCCTGTTTATGCAGGGCAAACTGCTAGTATATAAACAAGGAAGCACATTCCACTCTCTTCCAGCATTGATGGTGTTCCCTAGTTGGGTAATGAGACGTAAGAAAACAACCAAGCTCAGAGAGCACAACACAGTCAGTCCTCCTCCTCCTCCTCCCCCTTCTAGCACTGATGATGTTCCCTAGTTGGGTCATGGTATATCTTGACTTCAGTAAAGCATTTGACAAAGTATCTCATTCCATCCTTATTGAAAAAATGGTCAAGTATGGGATTGACAAAAGAACAGTTAGATGGATTCAAAACTGGCTTGGTGGTTGTACTCAAAGAGTGGTTATAAATGGTTGCACATCCAATTGGAAGAAGGCTTCAAGTGGGGCGCTACAAGGGTCTGTCCTAGGCCCAGTGCTATTTAACCTTTTTATAAATGAGCCAGATGAAGGAATTGAAGGAAAGCTTATCAAATCTGCTGAGGACACAAAGCCAGGCGGAGTTGCTAATACTAAACAAGATAGAGATAGGATTCAAAAAGATCTAGACAAGCTTGAACCGTGGGCTGAAACTAACAGAATGGTATTTAACAGAGAGAAAGGCGAGATCCTACATCTGGGCAAAAATAATGAAAACAGCACCTATAGAATGGGAGGAATATGTCTAAGCAGCAGCACAGGTGAGAACGACCTGGGTGTATTGGTGGATCACAGATTAAACATGAGTTGACAGTGTGAAGCAGCTGCAAAAAAGGCCAACACAATCCTGGGATGCATCAAGAGGAGCATTGAATCTCGCTCACATGGAGTAATTATTCCTCTCTCCAGTACTTTGCTACGACCCCACTTGCAATACTGTGTTCAGTTGGGGGGGGGTGTTAAAAAGGGCATTGATAAACTAGAGCTAGTTCAAAAGAGAGTTACAAGGATGGTTCTGGAGACCTCACCTACAAAAAGATATTGACAAAATTGAAGGGGTCCAAAGACGGGCTACAAGAATGGTGGAAGGTCTGAAGCATAAAACGTATCAGGAAAGACTTCATGAACTCAATCTGTAGAGTCTGGAGGACAGAAGGAAAAGGGGGGGACATGATTGAAACATTTAAATATGTCAAAGGGTTAAATAAGGTTCAGGAGGGAAGTGTTTTTAATAGGAAAGTGAACACAAGAACAAGGGGACACAATCTGAAGTTAGTTGGGGGAAAGATCAAAAGCAACGTGAGGAAATATTATTTCACTGAAAGAGTAGTAGATCCTTGGAACAAACTTCCAGCAGACGTGGTTGGTAAATCCACAGTAACTGAATTTAAACATGCCTGGGATAAACATATATCCATCCTAAGATAAAATACAGGAAATAGTATAAGGGCAGACTAGATGGACCATGAGGTCTTTTTCTGCCGTCAGACTTCTATGTTTCTATGTGAGTGGTCTGGAAACCACGTCCTATGAGGAACGGTTAAAGGATCTCAGGATGTTTAGTCTCCAAAGGAGAAGACTGGAAGGAGACTTGATAGCTGTCTACCAATATCTGAAGGGCTGTCACAGAGCAGAGGGGTCAGCATTGTTCTCATTAGCCCATGGAAGGACTAGAAACCATGGAATGAAGCTGCCAGGGAGTAGATTTAGATGAGATAACAGAAAATACTTTCTGACGGTAAGGGTGATAAATCGGTGGAACAGTTTGCCACAAGAGGTGGTGGGCCCACTTTCACTGGAGGTCTTCAAACAGAGACTGGACAGTCACCTTTCTGGGATGGTTTGGTGAATCCTGCATTGATCAGGGGGTTGGAACCAACTCTATGGTTCTATGATTCTATGAAACGTAGGCAAGAAACCCCCTCAGCTCAGAAAGCACCAAGGACCTCACAGGTCTGTCTGTCTGTCTGTCTGTCTATCTGTCTGTCTGTCTGTCTGTCTGTCTGCCTGCCTGCCTGCCTGCCTGCCTGCCTGCCTGCCTGCCTGCCTATCTATCTATCTATCTATCTATCTATCTATCTATCTATCTATCTATCTATCTATCTATCTATCTATTCCAATACACAATGAAGGTAATAGAGGACACCTTTGAGGAAATAGAATTAGAGAAAGAATAGAAGAGAGGGTATAGAAGAAAGATATAGGGAGAGAAGAGGACACTGACTGTGACCGACCAGAGAGGCAGCAGGAGAA
This sequence comes from Erythrolamprus reginae, assembly GCF_031021105.1. NCBI lineage: Eukaryota > Metazoa > Chordata > Lepidosauria > Squamata > Dipsadidae > Erythrolamprus > Erythrolamprus reginae. The sequence continues at coordinate 426,124,921 of NC_091950.1, forward strand.
CCACTGGAGAACAGTGCCTCCTAGATAATCGGCTTCTTCCAAGGACCACTGGAGTTGGAGCGCCACCACCTTCTCAACAACCTTCCCCATAAAGGGAAGGTTAGAGACTGGACAATAGTTGGTAAGAATGGCTGGGTCCAGGGAAGGCTTCTTGAGCAGGGGGCACACAAGTGCCTCCTTGTAAGGAGCCGGAAAGGACCCCTCCTCAAAGAAGCATTGACAATCTCCTGGACCCAGCTCTGTGTCACCTCCCTGCTGGCCGAAACCAGCCAGGAGGGACATGGATCCAGTAAGCAGGTGGCGGAACTCAAAGCTCCAATGGCCTTGTCCACTTCATTAGGTGTCACCAGATCAAACTCTTCCCAGACAGGTGGACAAGGACAGGCCCCAGTCACCTTGACTGACTCATTGTCAGTCGACTCTGTTATCCAATTGGAGTCGAGTACCACTCTATAATGCCCTCGTGGTCAGACCTCACCTGGAGTGCTGCAGAAAGTACAGAAAAGAGCAACCAGAAGGATAAGGGGACTCAGACCAATTCATATGAAAAGAGGTGGCTGGAACTGATAGCAGTCTACAGGTATTCGAGGGGCTGCCACAGAGAGCAGGGGGTCGCACTATTTTCCAGGGCACCAGAGGGCCATACAAGGAGCAATGGTTGGAAGCTGACCAAGGACAGGTTCAACCTGGAAATAAGGAAGAACTTCCTGACGGTCAGAGGGATCACCCAATGAAGCGTCCAGCCAGTGGAGGTTGTGAACTCCTCAACACTGGAGACCTTCAAGAGGAGACTGGACTGCCCTCTGGCTGGCGAGGTGTACGGTCTCCTGCTTGACCAGGAGGCTGGACTGGATGACCTGCAGGGTCTCTTTCAACTCTAATAAAATGAATGAATGAATGAATGAATGAATGAATGAATGAATGAAGGAAGGAAGGAAGGAAGGAAGGAAGGAAGGAAGCAATGCCAGTCACATACATGTTATCGCATGTTGAAGAAGACGCACGCCTGATCCACAAATAAGTCAGACCGAATCCCATATTAGTCCACAGCAGCAGCCACCACCTTCTTCCCAACATTCCCACGTCTGCCTCCTGTCTTTCTCCCCTGCCCCGTTGCTCCCCCCCCCAGAGACTATGAGAAGAGATGGACTTTCCCTCCAGCTCTGCTCTCTGATCATTCCTTCCTTTCACTTTCAGCAGTCAAATGATTCCACCTCTTCCATTGTTAATTCCTTCCCTCGGCTCCTTTTATATTAAATGGCTCTTGCTCTCTTCGGCTAAATTACATCTTCAAACCCTTTTTTTCTTTCTGAGGACATTCGAGTCTTTCTTAATATTAATGCACCACATTCCTTTCTATCTATCTATCTATCTATCTATCTATCCATCCATCCTTCCTTCCATCCATCCATCCATCCATCCATCCATCCATCCATCCATCCATCCATCCATCCATCCATCCATCCATCTATCTAGTCAAAAGTGTATAAGATTGCATTAATATGAATATATAAGAAGTATAAGCATGGTTTTGAGTACATGATATTTTATGAATACATGGGGACTTTAGCACAGGGATGGTAGGCACAATGGTGCGCTTATGCACGCCCCTTACACACCTCTTAGGAATAGGGTGAAGTCAATGGTAGAGAGCTGAAGGGGGTTGGGTAAAAAACTACAGAGCCAGGTAATGTACTCCAGGCATTGACCCCTCTGTTACTGAAGCTGAACTTTTTGCAATCAAATTTGGAGTGGTTCACATTAAGTTTCTATCTATTGCGAGCTCGTGTATTGTTGCGGTTGAAGCTGAAGTAGTCATTGACAGGTAGGAGCATATAATTTTGTGTGCTACCCTTAGGCCAGATTGACGGCGATGGAGTTCTACATTTTCTGGGCCCAAAATTTCAAGTCTGGTGGCAGAAGGTATTCTGTTGCGAACGGAGGAGTGTAGTTCTTGTCTCGTGTTGTATTCACGTCCGATATATAGTGAGGGTTCCAGACAGATGAGCTGTATTCGAGAATTGGTCTAGCAAATGTTTTATATGCTCTGGTTAGAAAAAGACGCTACACAAGATTAGGTCAACCACTCCTCATGGGTTTTTAGCACTGCTGTTGCAGTGGGCTCTGCCTCTTGGGTCAGTAGAGAGGATTACTGGAAGGCCCTTAACTGAGTGAGGAGAATCCACAAGGTTGTGATCATCCAGTGTGTATTTTGTGTTCTGACTGAGGAATTGTTGATTGAGATTTGAAGGTGCCATTGGTTTGACCATTCTGATATATGGTCAAGGTCCTTTTGAAGGATAGTAGTATTGTCACTGTTGTTGAATATTATATTCTATAACATTACATATTCTCTTGGGTCCCCCCCCTTCCATTTCACAGTTCGACCATCACAATGGCCAAGTCGGACGTCCCTCGGAGGTCATCTATGCCACTTCCCTGTCTCCTGCAGGAACCACGGGAGTATCTCCGCCAGAGGACCACCCAGCCCCTGGGAGGAAAACCTGCCCCTTCAGGAAGGTCCTGCTGGTGTCCACACTTTGATTTGGACCCCTGGTATCTGCTCCAGCCCTCTCAGCCCCCAAGGTAAACCAGGCAGGAAACACACCCGAAAGAGCTAACTCTGCACTACAAAGAGAGTTGGGAGGGACCCTGGAGATGATTATGATAATAATAATAATAATAATAATAATAATAATAATAATAATAATAGAAGGGACCTTGGAGGTCTTCTAGTCCAACCCCCTGCTTAGGCGGAAAACCCAACACTACTTCAGACAGATGGTCATCCAACAGCTGCTTAAAAACTTCCAATGTTGGAGCATTCACAACTTCTGGAGGCAAGGAGTTCCACGGATTAATTGTTCCAACTGTCAGGAAATTTCTCCTTAGTTCAAAGTTGCTTCTCTCCTTGATTAGTTTCCACCCGTTGCTTCTTGTTCTACCCTCAGGTACTTTGGAGAATAGATTGACTCCCTCTTCTTTGGGGCCACCCCTGAGATATTGGAAGGCTGCTTTTGTGTCTCCCCTGGTCCTTTTCTTTCTTTCTTTCTTTCTTTCTTTCTTTCTTTCCTTCTTTTGCTTTTGCTTTAGAGAATAGTTTGACTCCCTCTTCTTTGGGGCCACCCCTGAGATATTGGAAGGCTGCCATTATTGTCTCCCCTGGTCCTTCTTTGCATCAAACTAGACATAAACCCAGTTCCTGCAACTGTGCCTCAGATGTTTCAGCCTCCAGTCCCCTAAAATCCTCTTTGTGGCTCTTCTCTGCCCCTTTATTGCCAGGCTGCTGAAGGCCGGCCATGCACTGCATGAGGGGCTCTTGGGGGCCACAGGGAACCAACTGGCCCCCTCCCTCTGCAATATCTCTTCTGGCGCTCGGAGACGCCCGCCCCTGCCCCCCCTCTGCCTGCAGACCGCTTGTCACAAAGTGAAGCTCAGCCCAGGAGACGTCCCTGCTCTGTGGTCAAACCCTCCCCAAAGGTCCGGCCTTGCCCTTGACCTCAGCTCCTCCGGGTTCCAAGGCTGGAACGCAGCCCTGGTGTCCCCATAAGGCACGATGCAAAAAAGACGCCGAGCGCCCTGATGACCGGAAAGGGTCCCTGGTCTCCCGCGCTGGGGGGGTGGACTGGAGGACCTCCGAGGTCCCTTCCGGCTCTGCTGTTAGGAAAAGCTGGGCCTTCCGGTCCTTGTTTGAAGGCGTCTCCCTTCTCCCCCCGAAGCTTCTTCCGCTCTGACTGGAGGTCGGGGAAGGTTGGTGCTGCCCCTCAGAGCGGAAGAGGCGCCTTGGGTGAGGAGGGAGACGCCTTCGAAGGAACCCCAGGAAGCCCCGTTGCCCCTTGAGAGGGAGAAAAGCCCCTTCGGGACAAGCGGGGCCTGGAGGACGGGGACGCTCCACAGACGGGCTCCGGGGACGACGCCCACTTGCGCTCCCCCTGGTTGGCCCATCAGAGGCCCGGGGAGAAGCGACAGCCGTCGCGCGGAGTTCTCTCGCCTGGAAGGCCCAGCTTTTGATAGCCCTGGCCTGACTTGTCCGGCCTTCTGGAGGGCAGAATTGGTGGGAATAAGAGAGCAGCCCCCTCCCAAGCCATGAAGCCCCCAGGCTGCCAAGGGGAGGACAGCAGCTGGAACTGCACCTCGAAGCTCCCGAGTGACCCAGGCAGCTCACAGAGTTATGTGGACTGAGTAGCCGGCACCGTCTGCTCTCCACACAGCTACCAAATGCTGGGTTTTGGCAGGGGGGTGCATTTCTGGCTTCCAGGGAGCCTCCAGGGGGGGAAGGGGGAGGGCCTTTGGGGCCTGTGGGGGCGAAACAGGAGCCTACTGGGCCCACCAGAAGCTGGGAACGAGGCTCTTTCCGGCCTCCAGAGGGCCTCCAGGCGGGGGGGGGGAGCTGTTTTTTAACTCCCCAGACATTAAATTACAGGTGTGGGCACTCACACATGTGTGATAGTGTGCACTCACACTCTTTTGGCACCCGAGGAAAAAAAGGTTTGCCATCCCATGTCGAGGGTCTGCTGCTTGGGCAGGGGGTGGACTATAGGGCCTCAAAGGTCCCCTCCAACTCTTGCCATTTTGTTAAGCCTGGACTGGAGAGGCAAAGCTGGGCCTTCTGAGTCTCCTGGAGACCCCTGCCCCCCCCTCAGTGTCCCCAGGTAAAGGTGAAGCAGGGGAAGGGAGCCCTGAAGCACAGCACCCGAGGGGGAGTCTGCGTTGGACCCCTCCCCCCTATTTAACCCCCATTGGGAAGGGCCCATGTCCTGCCCCCCCCACCTGCAGACTGCCCAATGGCCTCCCTGTGGTTTCAGAGCAGAAGGGCCGGGTGGGGGAGGACTCTGGAGGTCTTCTAGTCCAGCCTCCTTGTCCAGTAGGAGGGTTTGGTGTGGGACGGGGGATGGTGGAGGGGGTTGGGGCTCTCCCTGTCTGGGGATCCCACCCCTGAGTGGCCTGGCCCTCCCCTCCCCATCACTCCCTGCCTGACCTGAGAAGGGGAGGGCAGCAGCGGGGGCGGGCTCTCCAGCTCCCGTGGGATTGGGCGGCATGTCAATCAATCAAACCAAATCAGGGTCCTCATCCTTGCTGGAGCCGCTTCTTCCAGCCTGGCAGGTGACAGGAGACGCGCAACCTGCTCTCCGCCCCCAGGCCAAACAGCCGGTCTCACCATTGCCAGGGCTGGCAGGGAGGGAAGGGGGGCGGCCCCCAGTGCCCAGCTCTGGCCTTGGAACGCGCACGGGGAACTCCCACCGCCACCCAAAGGATGTTTCCCCTTCAGTCTCTGCCCCCCATAAGGCAGTGGGCTCTTCGTGGCAACTGTCTGAGCAAGGACCACAAGCCCCTCTGTCCCCTCCTGGGATCCCCTGGCTGGCTGTGGTGGGGCTGGAAGGATGCGCCCAAGTGGGGAGACCCTCCATGCTGTGGGTGCCTCTCCTGGGCTTTTTTTCCAGCCCAGCCACTCCCTGGAGGAGGGTTGTCCTGCTCGTACACACACACACCCCTCCCCACAGACAGTAAGGGGGTCTCGGGGGGGGGAGGAGAAGGAGGAGGGTCGCCAGAGCCTTAGTGCAGGAGCAAACGGGCCCCGTAAATGCCTTTGGGCCAGGTTGCTGCTCAAGGCCAAAGAGCTGCTGGGGGGAGGGGAGATGGCAAGGGGATGGCCGGACCTTTAGTGCTGGAGCGAAGGGGCCCTATGTTTGCCTTCGGGCCACATTTGGCTCAAGGCAGCCCTCGCCTCCTGCCGCTTCGTGCTCAGAGCCGGAAGCCGCCTCCCATTGCTAGGGGCGCGTGGGACAGGGTTGCACTATGGCTCCATGTCGTAATGTGCATGTGGAGAGAGACATAGACACACACACACACACAGATACAGAGGGGGGGGGAGAGAGAGAGTTGTCAAAAGGGTTTTGTGGCTCCTGGTGTGTTTGTTTGTTTGTTTATTTATTTGTATGCCGCCCCTCTCCGAAGACTTGGGGCGGCTCACAACAGTAATAAGAACAATATAGTAGTGGAACAAATCTAATATTAAAAAACATATAAAACCCTATCATTATTTAAAAAAAAAACAAACAGCACATTCATACCAAACATAAAACGAATTATTAAAAAAAGCCTGGGGGAAAGGTGTGTCAACTCCCCCATGCCTGTGGGTATAAGTGAGTCTTGAGTGGTTTATGAAAGACAGGGAGGGTGGGGGCAGTTCTAATCTCCGGGGGGAGTTGGTTCCAGAGGGCCAGGGCCACCACAGAGAAGGCTCTTCCCCTGGGGCCCGCCAAACGACATTGTTTAGTCATCGTCGACCTGGAGAAGGCCAACTCTGTGGAACCTTATCAGCCGCTGGGATTCGTGCGGTAGCAGGCGGTTCCGGAGGTAGTCTGGTGCAAAGCCATGTAGGGCTTTAAAGGTCATGACCAACACTTTGAATTGTGACTGGAAACCGATCAGCAGCCAATGCAAGCCACGGAGTGTTGAAGAAACGTGGGCGAATCTTGGAAGCCCCACGATGGCTCTCTTGTTGATTGATTGATTGATTGATTGATTGATTAGATTTGTAGGCCGCCCCTCTCTGCAGACTCAGGTAGGAGTGACCACCCAGGTTTTGTGGTTCCCGGTGTTTTCTTTTCTGTGGGAAATGGGTCCAATTAGCTCTCTGAGTGTTTACGGTCGAAGACCCCTGGGGTAGGAGATCCTATACCAGGGTTGTCCAACCTTGGAACTTTAAGACTTGTGGACTTCAACTCTCGGAATTTCCCAGTCAGCTATGTTACGCTGGCTGGGGAATTCTGGGAGTTGAAGTCCACAAAAGGTTCCCCAGGCTAGATACCTGGACAAATGGCTGTTCCATCTCAGTGGTAGAGAGACAGGTGTAAGGCCAGCAGCACCCCTCCAATTTTTCTTGGCCACCATTTTCATCTAAGCCCATCAGTGAACTCACCATTTCTGTTCTCTTTGTTGTTGTTGTTGTTGTTGTTGTTGTTGTTGTTGTTGTTGCTGTTGCTTTCTCTTGCCAACTTTGCCTCGTTTCCAGCCTCTCTCGTCCACTGATGGCAGCAGATGGCAAGAAGCAGTCGGGCATCAAGGAGAAAGCGGAACTCGTCCCAAAGGTCATTTTTCAAAACAGCAACTGGACTTGTCGGGGGTTTTTCCTTTCATTTTTAAAAATTCCTTCTCTGCATCTGTTTTTACGCAAAAGGAAGAAACGGCTCAACCTATCAAAGCAGCAGCGAGAAGAATGGAACAGGTCTGAATCAAAATAGGCAAGGAATTAGTAGGAAAGGATCTGTCACCTTTGGATGAGGACAAATCACCGACTCCAGACGGTTTGCATCTCCGGGTTCTGAAGGAGCCGCTGAATTAATCTTCAAAGCTCCTGTAACACAAGGGAATTACCCCAGGGCTGGGAAGGAGCTGATGCCACCATCTAGAAAGTGGGGGGAGGGGAGAGGATCCGAGAAATTATATAGGGCAATCAGATTGACATGGGAAAATCCTGGAAGAAAATGATCAGATGGAGGACTTGTGAGCCCTTAGAAATAAGCAAGGCAATTACTAAAAACCAGCACAGGTTGTTAAAAACATCACGTCAGACAAATGTTGTTTTATTCTTTGATAAAGTGACTAAATTAGGCGACCAGTGAAATGCTGTGGACATAATTTACTTGGACTTCAGTAAGGCATTCAACAAAATAGACCATAACCTACTTTTTGGTAAGATATATGTCCAATACATAAATAAATAAAAATATTTTAGTTTTCATAGTTTGTCCTGTACTACTGAATCAAAGGCTTTACAAAAGTCTATGTAAATTGAATATATTGATTTGCCTTGATTGAGTTGTGAAGTCCATATGTTTTTCCAGTGTAGGAGTTGCAGGTTAGTGGATATTTTTTTTCTGAAACCAAATTGTTAGAAAGTAGGTTGTCAGTTTCTAGGTGAAGGGTGATGGATTGATTTATGATTGATTCCATGACTTTGCAGGTGATGCAACATAAAGAGATCACTCTGTAATTTTCAACGTTACTTGGATCTCCTTTTTTGAAGATAGGGATGACTGTAGCTAGTGACCATAAATTGGATAAGAGGCTAGTCCTGAAGGATTTTTCAAAAATTATGCTTAGAGGTTCTGCTATAGTTGTGGAGAGTTTTTTAAAAGAAATATACATAGACCATCAGGTCCAACGGATAGAGATGCTTATCTTTTGTAAAATCGATTGGAGATGGATCGTTCCAATTGTTTGCGGGGTGACTAGGAAATATTGGCTATGAGCCTTTGCTGTTTACAAAGACGGAGCCTTGAAGCTTGTGGCTTTAACAGCTTCATCCTTATATTGTTTACCACTTAGTCCTTTGAGGGGTGGGATGGATCTCCAGTCTTTGAGTTTGCTGTTTAACAAAGTTGACTGATTGATGTAATAATTGATACTTTCGGTCTTTAATTGGTGGCATAGATTTTTTTAGCAGCTTTTGAAGTTAGCAACGTAGCCCGTTTTGTTTTTCTGCCAAAGGGATCTCTTTGGATGGGAGTTTTCTTATTTTTATGGGTAATTTGTTTTTCTTAGTTTTGGTGATAATTAGTGGCACATATAATTTAATGACTCCCTGCATTTCTAGCAGGAGTAGTCTTCACAGTATTACAGTCAGAGAATAATGTTTGCCAATCAAGAGATGAGTGGTCAGCATTTATTTATTTATTTTATTTTATTTATTTATTAGATTTGTATGCCGCCCCTCTCCGAAGACTTGGGGCGGCTAACAACAATAAAGAAGACAATGTAACAAATCTAATATTAAAAAATAATCTAAAAAACCCCAATTTAAGAGACCAATCAAACATACAAGCATACCATGTATAAATTCTATAAGCCTAGGGGGAAGGGAAAACATTTCAATTCCCCCATGCCTGATGACAGAGGTGGGTTTTAAGGAGCTTGCGAAAGGCAAGGAGGGTGGGGGGCAACTCTGATATCTGGGGGAAGCTGGTTCCAGAGGGTTGGGGCTGCCACAGAGAAGGCTCTTCTCCTGGGTCCCGCCAAATGACATTGTTTAGTCGATGGGACCCGGAGAAGGCCAACTCTGTGGGACCTAACCGGTCGCTGGGATTTGTCTGTGACATCATAGTTGTTTTATTTATTTATTGCATTTATATGCTGCTCACTGCAAACGGACTCTGAGAGGCTATGTATGAGTGTATGACTGTTTTAATTAAAATTGTAATTGGTTATACTTTTATTGCGGTTGTTTTTGCAAGGAGGCAAAAGTCAATCATGCTATGGTCACTGCTGGAAAAGGCCTCTATTGTTTGTTTGCCCATAAACTGAGTGTCAACTGTTGCAGTGGAGACAATGGCTGAGTCTAGTATGGGTGGGTCGGAGGAGCCTGCTCTTTAATACCATCAATCATCTCCCTGTTTGCAAAGAATAACAGAGTTGGGAGGGACCTTGGAGGTCTTCTAGTCCAACCCCCTTTTAGGCAGGAGATCCTATTCCATTTCAAACAAATGCTTGTCCAGTCTTTTCTTTAAAACTTCCAATGTTGCAGAATTTACAACTTCTGGAAAGAAAAGGTTCCACTGGTTCATTGTCTTCACTGTCTGGAAATTCCGTCTTCATTCCAGGTGGTGTCTCACCTTGATTAGTTTCCTTCCATTGCTTTGTGTCCTGCCTTGGGGGCTTTGGAGAAGAGGTGGGGCTTTTCTCTCTTCCTGTGGCAGCCCCTGAGATGCTGGAACATTGCTATCATGGCCTGTTTTTCCCAAATGCCCTCACTCTGCTAAACAAATAATTCCCCCAACACTGTCAAACTATTTACTAAGTCTGCACTACTATTACTACTAGTTTTTTCATCATTCCTATCCCCCATCTCCTCCCACTTAGGACTGTAACTTGTTGCTTGTATCCTTAAATTTTTTATTAATGTTGTTTCCTAATTGCTCATTTGACCCCTATGATAGTCATTGAGCCATTGATCGAACACTTGTAAGAGATCATATTAAGACTTACAAAGTGGCGCTCAAGGCGGCAAGATGCGCGTATCATGCCGCCTTGATTGCATCAACGGAATCCCTCCCGGCCGCTCTGTTTAGGGTGACCCACTCCCTTCTTAATCAGGGGGGAGTTGGGGAGCCCTTGCAGAGTAGTGCTGAGGAGTTTAATAAGTTTTTTGATGATAAAATCGCTCAGATTCGGACGGACCTCACTCCAATTGGACAGCAGTGTCGACTGACAACAAGTCAGTCGAGGTGACTGGGGCCTGTCCTTGTCCATCTGTATAGGAGGAGTTGGACCTGGTGACACCTGATGAAGTGGACAAGGCCATTGGAGCTGTGAGTTCCGCCTCCTGTTTGCTGGATCTGTGTCCCTCTTGGCTGGTTTCAGCCATCAGGGAGGTGACACGGAGCTGGGTCCAGGAGATTGTCAATGCCTCCTTGGGGAGGGGGTCCTTCCCAGCTCCCTACAAGGAAGCACTCGTGCGCCCCCTCCTCAAGAAGCCTTCCCTGGACCCAGCCATTCTCAACAACTATTGTCCAGTCTTCAAACTTCCCTTTATGGGGAAGGTTGTCGAGAAGATGGTGGCGCTCCAGCTCCAACGGTCCTTGGATGAAGCCGATTATCTAGGCTCTCAACAGTCAGGATTCAGGCCCAGCTACAGCACGGAAACTGCTTTGGCTGCACTGATGGATGATCTCTGGCGGGCCCGGGACAGGGGCTTGTCCTCTGTCCTGGTGCTCCTTGTCCTCTCAGCAGCTTTCAATACCATTGACCATGGTATCCTTCTGCACCGGCTGGAGGGGTTGGGAGTGGGAGGCACTGTTCTTCAGTGGTTCTCCTCCTACCTCTCTGGTCAGTCACAGTCGATGTTAGTGGGCTGTCAAAGGTCGACCTCAAGGTTTCTCCCTTGTGGGGTGCCTCAGGGGTCGGTCCTCTCCCCCCTGCTATTTAATATCTACATGAAACCGCTGGGTGAGATCATCTAAGGGCATGGGGTGAGGTATCATCAGTACGCTGATGACACGCAGTTGTACATGTCCACCCCATGTCAGTCAGCAAAGCAGTGGAAGTGATGTGCTGGTGCCTGGAGGCTGTTGAGGTCTGGATGGGTGTCAACAGACTCAAGCTCAACCCAGACAAGATGGAGTGGCTGTGGGTTTTGCCTCCCAAGGACAATTCCATCTGTCCGTCCATTACCCTGGGGGGGAATTATCAACCCCCTCAGAGAGGGTCCGCAACTTGGGCGTCCTCCTCGATCCACAGCTCACATTAGAGAAACTTCTTTCGGCTGTGGCGAGGGGGGCATTCGCCCAGGTTCGCCTGGTGCACCAGCTGCGGCCCTATTTGGACTGGGAGTCACTGCTCACAGTCACTCATGCCGTCATCACCTCGAGGCTCGACTACTGTAATGCTCTCTACATGGGGCTACCTTTGAAAAGTGTTCGGAAACTTCATATCGTGCAGAATGCAGCTGCGAGAGCAATCATGGGCTTCCCTAAGTATGCCCATGTTACACCAACACTCCGCAGTCTGCATTGGTTGCCGATCAGTTTCCAGTCACAATTCAAAGTGTTGGTTATGACTTATAAAGCCCTTCATGGCATCAGACTAGAATACCTCCAGGACCGCCTTCTGACGCACAAATCCCAGCAACTGGTTAGGTCTCACAGAGTTGGCCTTCTCCGGGTCCTGTCGACTAAACAATGTTGTCTGGCGGGACCCAGGGGAAGAGCCTTCTCTGTGGTGGCCCCGACCCTCTGGAACCAGCTCCCTCCAGAGATCAGAACCGCCCCCACCCTTCTTGCCTTTCATAAGTTATTGAAGACCCATTTATTCCGCCAAGCATGAGGAGATTAATTCTTCTGACTTTAGCATCTGAGAGTGGTGTGGTTGTGTAGAATTGTTTTTTAGTAGTAATGGTTTTTTAATTTAGTTTTTTTAATATTGGATTTGTATTGTATTGTATTATTATTGCTGTTGTGAGCCACCCCAAGTCCTCGGAGAGGGGCATCATACAAATCTAATAATAATAATAATAATAATAATAATAATTATTATTATTATTATTATTATTATTATTATTATTATGTGTTGTACCTGATTATTCTTGACAAATGGATCTTTTCTTTTATGTACACTGAAAGCATCTGCACCAAAGACAAATTTTTTGGTGTCCAATCACACTTGGCCAATAGAGAATTCTATTCTATTCTATTCTATTCTATTCTATGCTATCCTATTCTATTCCTCTGCCCAAATCTTCTTTTTGTAAAACTGGATATTCCAAATCCCTGCAGTCTCCATGTGTTTTAGCTTCCAGCCCCCTAAAATCCTCTTTCTTGCCCTTCCCTGGACTCTTTCCAGAGTCTCAATATCTTTTTTAATATCGCAGAGGCCAAAATTGGATGCAGCATTGCGGGTGTGGCGTTGCCTTATAAAGTGACAATAACTCTTCATGTCCTCTTGCTTCCACCTGTCTTTCAATGCAGCCTTGGATTGCGTTGGCCTTTTTGGCAGCCGCGTCACACATCTGGCTCCTATTTAAGGGATTGTCCACTCCAGGATCAAATCCAATGTAGCAAATGCCCACTACAGATTCTTGAAATAGGAAATAGTTACTAAGGTCAGTCAATACATTTTCTGACATCTGTTTCTGTCAGAATTAATATTCCAGCAGATCCAGGCGGGGGGGGCGGGCGGTGCTTGAATTCTCGCACCAGACGAAGCCGCTCCAATACAGCTTCCTCTGCCTCTGGCCATTTCCTGGACAAGCCCCTCACCTTTGGACCCCTTCCGGTCTTCTCCCAGCCCCAAGGCTTTCCCAGGCCAGAGGGTGTCTGCAGAGGGAAGTTTCTTCCCAACAGAAAAGACTGTCCGTCCGTCCCCCCACCCATCTCAAATTCGTCCCAAATTGTCTGGCCAAAAGTCTGCAGAGACTCTTGGCTCATGGCCCCTCCTTGAATGGGGTGGGAGCAGGAAGGGATTTCCGGGGTGGGTGGGTTGCAGACTACAGGAAGCAGGAGCCCCATTCCGTTGCTCTGGGTAGCTCACAATTCCATCTGTCCGTCCATTACCCTGGGGGGGGGGAGAATTACTGACCCCCTCAGAGAGGGTCCGCAACTTGGGCGTCCTCCTCGATCCACAGCTCACATTAGAGAACCATCTTTCAGCTGTGGCGAGGGGGGCGTTTGCCCAGGTTCGCCTGGTGCACCAGTTGCGACCCTATCTGGACCAGGACTCATTGCTCACAGTCACTCATGCCTTCATCACCTCGAGGTTCGACTACTGTAACACTCTCTACATGGGGCTACCTTTGAAAAGTGTTTGGAAACTTCAGATCGTGCAGAATGCAGCTGCGAGAGCAGTCATGGGCCTACCTAGGTATGCCCATGTTTCACCAACACTCCGCAGTCTGCATTGGTTGCCGATCAACTTCCGGTCACAATTCAAAGTGTTGGTTATGACCTTTAAAGCCCTTCATGGCACTGGACCAGAATATCTCCGAGACCGCCTGCTGCCGCACGAATCCCAGTGACCGATTAGGTCCCACAGAGTGGGCCTTCTCCGGGTCCCGTCAACTAAACAATGTCGGTTGGCGGGCCCCAGGGGAAGAGCCTTCTCTGTGGCAGCCCCGACCCTCTGGAACCAACTCCCCCCGGAGATTAGAACTGCCCCTACTCTCCTTGCCTTTCGTAAGCTCCTTAAGACCCACCTGTGTCATCAGGCATGGGGGAACTGAGACATCTCCCCCGGGCATATACAATTTATGAATGGTATGTGTGTATGTATGTGTGTTTAGAAAATGGGGTTTTTAAAATGTTTTTAGTAGAAATTTAGATTTGTTATAAATTGTTTTTCACTTTGTTGTGAGCCACCCCGAGTCTGCGGAGAGGGGCGGCATACAAATCTAAATAAATAAATAAATAAATAAATTTTGTCTATAACATATTTCAATCCTTTACTGAAGCAATTTAAACACCAGACTATTATCTTTAAATATATACATACAAGTGTGTAATAAGTTTTAAGCAGTTGTTGGTCGAATTTTTCTTTTTTCCAACCAGCGCTAAAAGGGGTCCCAGCATTTATAAAACACAGATTCTTCATCATTTCTAAGTTCCAGAGTTAATTTAATCATTTCTGCACAATTTCTAATTTTTTCTATTATTAATCCATCTTGAGGTATATCTTCATTTTTCCACCATTGCGCAAATGCTAATTTGGCCGCTGTAGTAATATGGATAACTAGATAAATATGATTTCCCCCCCCCCCCCAGTTTCTGTCTTAAAATACCTAAAAGGAGGCATTCTGGTGTTTTATCTAGTTTAAGAGTAAGGATTTCAATTGAACTTTATAAAGTCTTACCAGACGAAGCAATGGAGATCCTTCTAGAAGTCTACAGTTAAAAGCTTAAGGGCCTCTTCAATCCCTAGCAATACCACGTAGACTTATCTGCCACTTCGCAAAGCTTCACGGGGTCAGCCTCTTTCGCCCCCAACAATCTGGGCCCTCCTTTGACCCACCCGGGAAGGGCGGGAGTCGACCTTGAGCCTGGTGAGGATCGAACTGCTGGCAGTGGGCAGAGACAGCCTGCAGTACTGCATCCTGACCTGTGGATCTTCACAGCTCTTATAACTCAACAAAACAGTAAAACCCATTAAAACAGTGAAAACATCAAGAGGTCTAATATCCTTGTTTGTTGCATGTATGCTAAACAAATAATAATCAGATGGACAAAAGGACCGTGTGTCTGGAGCTGGGAGGGCGAACCCACGGCCTGGGGGCCACGGGGGGGGAGGCGGAGCCACATCGGAGGGGGAAGGGGGTGGCCGGGCCCACCTCCTCCAGGCACAGCAGGTCCTCTGGGAAGGTCAGAAGGGAAGGTCCGGTGGTGGGGCCCTTTGTCGCCACCCATCAGCTCCGGAGGATGCAGCGAGGTCGGCGTGCATGCGCAGGGAGGGGGGGGGGCGCAGGGAGGGTTGTGCGTGCATGCATGGGGGGAGGGCATTGCATTTGTGGGTGGGGGCACCCATGTCCGCACTATTGCAGGCAGTCGCACGAGACAAACATGATCCGCCATTCGTGCATGGCCCAGAAGGTCGGTGTGGTCATAGCTGCCCTGGTGCGACCCCCACCCACCTCCTCCTCTTTTTGCCTTATGGGACACTCCGCACCCCCCTTCCCAAATGCATTTGACTCAACAGTAGGATGGGCAGCGTGACAATTTAACCCCCCCCCTTTCTCCAAGCAAATGACCTTCTTTCGTTGTGGCCTTGGGGGCCTCCAGGCAGGAGGTTCTCGGGCCTCTTCATCTTTGAAACTCCTAGTACTGGAGCTGCCACCACTGCTGGGCGCAGCTGAAGTTCCCCGGGCGGGTGGTCCTGACTGGTCTAGGTAGCTTCTCCTGAGTTCCAGCCTGCTTCTCTCCTGGGGGAGTCTTCCACCTGCAGCTTCTTGTGCCGCCTTCAGGGGCCTTGGAGAGTTGGGGGACCCCCCCCATCTTTCTTCCTGGCAGCCTCTCCAGGGCCGGAGGGCAGCTCCCCCCTTGTGTTGGGAAAGACGGGGCCCCCGGGAGCCGCTTTCTGGAGGGGATCAGCGCAGGGAGACCTTGGCACCCCCCCCCTGGTTCAACTCCAGCCGGCAGCCGCAGCAGGAGGAGTCGAGCACTTTGAAGGGACCCAAATGCAGCTGTGGGACAGAAAGGGGGGAGCGGAGTCCAAAGGCACATTTGTGGAGGGTCTTCTGGCATCCATTGTCTTCGGAGAGGGGCAGCATACAAATCTAATATATTATTATTATTATTATTATTATTATTATTATTATTATTATTATTATTATCCAGATTAAATCCCAGGATTCCATCAGTTTCCCCCGGGTTCTGCCCCCCACTCTGCCTGACCCCTGCAGGGATGCAGCCCAACCTGGTTGGGGGGGTGGCACTTTTGGGGGGCAGATTGTCCTGCCTCCTTTGGGTCTAAGAGGGGGCACTCATGATGTTGCCAGGTGCTGCAGGAAGAGGGTTGTGGGGGGAGCAGCCCCCAGCCCCTCTATACTGACCCAGGGGGCATCTAAGGTCAAGGGTCTCCAAACCTGGGAACTTTAAGACTTGTGGGACTTCAACTCCCAGAATTCCTCAGCCAGCCATGCTTCTGCCAAGAAGCCATCTTGGATGATGAATTCTGGGAGTTGAAGTCCAAAAACCTAAAGAGCCCTCCATTTTGGACCATCAAGGCAGAGCCCCCTTTCTCCTTGGGCCAAGAAAACGGAGGGCCCTGGTGAAGACCCACCCCCTTTAGCTGCCTGGGGGCTCTCTTCCTTCTCCAGCCCAAGACCAGAGACCCTCTGGGCCTGTCTGTGTTCCTGGAGGTCTTCCGGACCCCCCCCCCCCCATCTGAAGTGAAGAGCAACAAAGGCCCATCTCGCTCTGGGGAGGGGAGGAATCAAATTCAGCTCATCAGCCATAGAAGAAGCCGCCCCCCCCCAGTGTTCCCTCTAATTTTTTTGGGGGGTGAAGGCATGCAGCCCTCCTTCAGTGGGTCGCCCTCGGGGAAGGCACTGCATGCCATGACTGCCACATCAGAATGAAGCGACAGAGAGAAAGTTTTTGGGAGGACGACGACCTTTAATGCATCAAGACTTCTCCTTTTTATAGTATATCACAGTTCTGACATGTGGTACAGAATAACCAATTCGCAAACGTCACATACATATAAAGCAAACTTCTCTAGTGGCTTTCCTATAGATAATTAACGGAAGTTACAAACTTTGCCCCTTTCCTGGAATGTGTTTTTACCGGTGATTATCAAAGGAATGTGTAAGGCATACATTTCTTTATCATGATTCTGCAGGATGCTTGCTCAGCCTGGACTTTGGTGCCTGTCTTTCCATAGAGGAAGAATAAAGGTCTTATTCAGCACATAATTTGGACCTAGAATATCACTCTCCAGTAATATTTTATTTCCTAATTCCAGTGCTTATAAACCTATGATTACAACAGGGGGGTGGGCGGAAAAGTATAGTGTCTGAGCGGCAGTCCCTTCGGGACTGGGCGGCACAGAAATAATAAATAAATAAATAAACAAATAAACAAACAAACAAACAAATAAAAAACCCACCCTGTTTTGCCTCAGAGAATTTCAAAATAAAATACTGTACTGTGTGTCTATAACAGTGAGCTCATAATAGGGCAACTCTGTCAATATCAAAATGCCACTTAAATAGTTGAGCTAGTTTCAAACTAGATTTTGATTTTCTTTCTCTCTTCCTTACTCTCATTCTTTTTCTTTCTCTTTTCCTTCCTCTCTTTTTTCTATCTGTTTCTCTCTCTTCCTCTCTCTCTCCTACCCTCTCACTCTTTCCCTCTCGGCTTCTGGGCAGGTTTGGAAAACTCTGAGTTGATGATGATTTTTAAGTGAGCGATTGCTCACTGCTCAGCTTAGAGGGAACTATGCCCCCCCCTTTTGCCTCCTTCCACCTGAGTTTATTTATTTATTTATTTATTATTTAGATTTGTATGCCGCCCCCTCCGCGGACTCGGGGCGGCTCACAAGCAGGCATAAACAAATCGTAACAAATCCAAATAAATTTAAATATTTAAAAAGTTTAAAAAGAACCCCAATATACTAACAAGCACACACACAAACATACCATACATAAATTGTACATGAGTTCTGTTGAGGGCCAGGCAGAATGCCGAGTGCTTGAAGGAAGCCCTAACCCTAACTCCCCCCCCCCCGGAGAAGACGCCCCCAGCCCACCTCCAGGGCGGCAGTGCCGGGGGCCAGGGGCTGCTTCTCTCTCTGGACGCAGCTCTTCCCAGGAAGAGAAGGCCGAGCGGAGCAGCCTGACTTGGGCCCCCCCCCCCCCGCTCCTTGAGTTGCAGCTGCAGAACCGCTGGGAGAGACCAGCTGGGGAGTTGCGGGGGTCTCGGGGGACAGCCGGGCAAGGGAGGGGAAAAGCCTCGGGCCCAGCGCCGCCTAGGCTGGAGGAGCCAGCGAGCCGTGACTCTGTTTGCAAGAATTGCATTCTGCCCATGCTCCGGAAACTCTCTCCCCCGCCGTGGACCGCGCTTAAAATCGAAGCCGTTTCCCGATAATCGGGGGGCCGAGTGGGCAGGACGGAGCGGCGGGGGAAGCAAAGCCGATTTGCCGCCCCCGCCGCCTTTTTCTGCGGGCCCTTCCTTCCCTGCCCCCTCCCGGCAGTTCTGCCGCAGGGAAAGGCGGATTCCGGGGGGCTCGGAGCCAGGATCGGGCTGGGGGGCGGCCGGGGGGGCGGCGGCAGCGACGCTCTGCAGACTCCTGGCGCAGCCGCCTCCACCCGCGGTTGCCATGGCGACAGTGCGGATGCTTTTCCAGGGCAGCGAGTGAGGTCGGGGGGGGGGGAGGGCAGCCTCCAACGCAAACAAGCTGTCGTGGGGGGGGGGGGTAGAAGAGGACGAGACCGAGCGCGCCTCCCAAGCCCCCCTCTAAGCGGGCGCGCAGGGGACTCGCTGCCGGCCCCCCACCCTCCGCGGCTCCAGGACTCTGGTGCGAACGTCCTTTCCCCGCCTCCCCCCCCCCAGAGCAGAGCCAATTCTTCCGCGCTTCTCAAGGGCGCCGCAGCCCGAGAGAAGCAGCCGAGCGGGGGCCCTGCGGCTCTCCTGCGCCTCCCTCGGGGGCTCCGTCCCAGCCAAGACCGGCCCCCTCCCCCGGCAGAGTCCGAGCCCAGCCGCTGAAACGCCGTTCCAGAACCGCCCCGTTATTGTAGGGGGGTGGGGGTTATTAGGGGAAAACAGCCCCAGGCACGCAAAGTCTTCGAAGGATAGGAGAAGGGCCTCCCGCTGATGCCCCTGGTCCCCCCCCCCCCGGAGCCGTATCCGGCACAGGTCCAAGCGGGGGGGGGCACCGCAGCGCCGGCTCGCCATTCATTGCGGCAGAAGGGGGGGGGAGGCGGGAAACACAGTCGGTCTCTCCGCTTCCCTTCTCCCGCGGGGGGGGGGGGGGAGGGTCGCAGGCCGGTCGGCCGCGGGGCTTGGCAGGAGGGCCTGGCAGGCTGGGCAGCAGTCCTTCGCGCCCTGGACGCCTGCAGGAGCCTGACAGGTAGGACCGGCCCGGCAAAGGTCACTCGGGGCGGAAGGGGCCTCCGAGGCCATCTAGTCCCACCCGCCGGAGTCCCTAAACCCTGGAAGCCCCGCAGGAAGTCCGGCAGCTTCCCCCACCCTCCCTGTTTCTGCCGGCGCTGGACGGAGGATCAGTTTGACCCCGCCGGAGGCAGGAGCTGCGCGGAGGGATGGGGAGGGGGCGGAGAAGGGAGGGCTCGGCTGTC
Organism: Erythrolamprus reginae; assembly: GCF_031021105.1. Classification (NCBI taxonomy): domain Eukaryota; kingdom Metazoa; phylum Chordata; class Lepidosauria; order Squamata; family Dipsadidae; genus Erythrolamprus; species Erythrolamprus reginae. Next base: position 426,144,200 of record NC_091950.1, read on the forward strand.
GGTTCCGGTGCGTTTGCGTAACTGCCGACCGCGGCTCAGCCCTCTCCTATTGAATCTAATTAGCCATGAAGCGCTGGGGGCTGTTGGGGGGAAGGGGAACGAGGCAGGCGGGGGGAGCGGGGCGGACTGACGCCTCAGCCCCATTTTCTTCCTCCGGCGCTCCGCAGAACGAGCGAGGGCAGAGGGGGAAGGAGCTCCTGCCACCGCCCCCACCGCCCCAAAGACGCGCTGTGACCTGAGGCGCGGGACGGCAGCCGCTGGGACTCCCGGGGCCATCTAACCCGACCCGCTGCTCGGAGGGGGGGAGCCGAAGCGAGCCTGGTGCCGCCTGCCCGGATCGCTCCCCACCCCGCGCGCTCGCTTTTCTCTGCGGAAGAATGGACCCTCCAGCCGCCCACACTCCGCTCCTGCCGAAGAGCGTTCGCATCCCCGCAGGGAGAGACCCCGCCGCACTGCAATGCGGGGACTTCGTGCTGCTTGGCGGCCCCAGAGTTCGCTCGCAGGCGTGGCGGGTGGATGGTTGTCCGGCCGGGAGGCGGCCCCCAGGCCTAGAAGGCGCTCGGCCGAAACTTGCGCGGCCAGGCGCGTCCCTGCAGGCTGCAGATGGGGGGAGGGCCGCCCGGGCCTTGGGAAATTTCCGAAGAGGGTGAACAGTGCAGCGGTTGCCGAAAACAGCTGATTGGCAGCCCCAGAAGCAAGGGGGGGGGACGGTCGCCGCTTCGGCCAATGGCAGAAGCACAAATCGGTTGGTTCCGTTTCGACTTAACGTTGCTGTGTAAACGGGCCAATTCTGAACCGGCCTAAAGAAACAGAGCTGAACCCGGGCCCCGGGATTGCACGGGGACTCTTAACACGGGGGAGGGGGGATTCCTGAAGCGAGGCCTGTCGAGGGGGGGGCTCCAGCCCCGCTTCATTTCCCTTGTACGTTTTTCTGTTTTCAGACCGAGTCGCAATAAAACATCGCTGATAAATAAATAGAGTTGTGGCCTGTTACTGAACGCCGAGTTTTAGCTAAGCTGCCCAGAAATCTCTCGGCTGGTATCAATGCAAATCTCGCAAACGCCAGACAGCCTCACCTGTTTAAGGGGGGGGGGGGCAGGAGGGGGCAGGAAAAGCGAGGAGGGGGCTGAGGCTGCCCACCGAGTGAGGCGGACTCCGCTGGGAGGCCGCGCGGGACCCGGAGCAGAAGTGCAGGGCGCAGGGGGCTGAGGTGCTCGGCTCTGCAGAGGGTGGGGCGGTGGGCCAGAAGCAGGCAGGCACGCGACCCCTGGACCTCTTGGGCGCAGTATGCCTGGACCCCAGAGGAGTGGCGCCAGGGCGGGGTATCCTGCCAGTCCAAAGCCACACAGCCTGCTTGCCGGTCTTGGCGAATTCCAGCCCCTTGGAGGAAGGCCCTGGCTGGGAGGCTTTGGCTGAGGCCCGGAAAAATGAAGGCCCCCGCCCCCGAGGATGCCCTCCCCAGAGCCCACTCGTGCCCGGTTCCCTGCCTCCTGGTTGGAAGCCCTTTGGCCTGTGACGGTGATGGGGGCCGCAGGTGGCACGGGCGAAGCCGTATCTGCTGGCACACAAGCAGGGGGGGGGCTACTGCTCGGAGGGGGGTGGGGGACGCGGTGGGGTAGCGAAAATGGAGCTCCAGCCCAGAGCACCCAATTTGCACTGAAACAAGTTGAAAGACAATGCATTAAGCCCCGCCCACAGGGTGGTGGTGAAAATGTTAGTGGCCCTTCACTGCACAGCAGCCACTGCCCTCGCTCAGCTCCAACGCCCATATGCAGGCCGGCCACTTGATTTCCGGCTCACCCGGAGGCTCTGGGGGGCCGTCTTTGACTTAGGGAGGGCCTGGGGGGGAGAATGGGGGGGAGCCTCTGGAGCCCGGGGAGGGCAAAGAACGGGCCCACCAGGCCCACCAGAAGTTGAGAGAGGGGCCATTGCTGTTCTTGAGGGGGTCTCCAGGGGGAGGGGATGCCGTTTTCACCCTCCCCAGGCGTTGAATTAGGGGTGTGCGCACTCGCGCATGCGTGATAGCATGCAGGCATGCACTCTTGGTACCAGTGGGGAGAAAGGTTCGCCCCCACTGGCCTATGAGGTTGTTGGGGAAGCCCAGCGGGGGCTTTTTACGGGTGGCCATGTGATCTCCCTGCCTTTGGCCAGGAGCGTCTCCATCCCCTCTGGAGACCCGTTCTGCGGTCAGCGAAGCCGCCGGCCCTCGCGTCTGGATCACCTGGTCAAGGATGCGGATCATACACCCCTCGGTCACCTGCAGGGCTGGAGGGGCTCTAATGCCACCGGGCGGGGACTCGCCCGTCCCCTTGTGACTGGCCGGCTGCCTCTCCGCGGGCCTCCGGGCGGCTCGCTGGGTCCCAGCAGGAGGCCCTTCGTTTGGGCCAGAGGGGAGCGCCCGAGGTGACCGTGGCCGCGCTGGGAAGGAGGCAGGGGATCCGGGGGCGATTTTACCCGGTGCTTCCGAGGAGGGCATGGCTGCTGTCTCCCCAAATAGAGGGGGCTCCCCGGACTCCCCCTCCCCCCTCTTCGTCAATCCAAACGCCAGCTGCCAGTTTCCGTCTGCGGACCAGGAGAATTCTTAGCAGGGTCGTCACGTGTTTCGGCGAACGGCCCTTCGCTGACCGCGGCCCCTTCGTGCGGGGCAAAGAGTCCTCGGGCGAAGCTCTCAGGCACGAGGAGCCCCCGGAGGAGGAGCGGGGCCTGGAGCAGGAGGCGCCCGCAGCAGCTCTGCCAAGCGGCCTCCCCGCTGGGGCCCCCGAACTGGGCAGGCAGAGTGTGGGCCACCTCCGTGAAGAAAGGGCTGGCGGAAGGAGCGACCGGGGGGCCTGCAAGCGGGGGCCAGAGCAGCCACGCCGGACAATCGGAACCCCCCTCCCTCCCTCCCTTCCCGCCAGGAATGACTGGACGCGCCGCCGGTCCCCTGCGCAGTTCTGGGGGAGCCGAGCCGCCTGGACCCGGCCGGGAGAGGAGCTCGAACTGGACCCGCCGCCCTGGGAGATGCGGTCCGCCTGCAGGGCTCGCAGGGGCTCCGACAGAGGCAGCTTCCAGCAGGGGGCGCCCTGGAGAGCCGGGCGGCGAGGGCTGCAGGCGAGGTTGAGGGCGGCGGGCTCCGAATGAGGGGGGAGCCGGAAGTAGCCGATGGAGGGACCCGGTGGGGCGCGCTGGCCTCGCTCCCGCCGCTCGGACCTGCCTCCAGTAGGGAAACTCAGCCGTGGGGCGGGGGGGCGTGACCGAAGGAGGAGGCGACCCCCGCGATGGCCGAATGCAAAGCTCTCCAGCCCCCCTGGGAGGTGGAAGGGAGAAGAGGGGCGGGGGGCCCCTCCTCTTTCTCTGGTCTCCTCCTCTCCTTTTCCTCCTTCCCCTCTTTCTCCTCCTCCCTCTTCTCCTTTCTTCTTCTCCTCCTTCCCCTTCTCCCCCCTCCCTTGTTCTCCTTTTCTCCTTCTTCCTTTCCCTCTCCTTCTTCCACCCTTCTTCCACCTTTCTTCTTTCGCCTCCTACCCCACGTGGTCGCCGTAATGCAGACCCTCCGCCTGTCCATCTGATGCTCCCCCAAAGGTGAGCCTGAAGGTGGAGTAGGGTGGGGACCCCGGTGCCGGGGGAGGGGCTGCTGCTGCTGCTGTCATCCGGGGGGGGGGCACCTGGACAGAGGCTGGCAAGAGCCCAGCAAGTAAAGAGGAGGAACTGAGGGGAACTCACGACCCCCGTCAACTTGTGTGGTTCACAGGGAGGGGGGGGGGAGCGCTGTCCACCCGAGGAAGTGCTGATGCTCTCGGGCCAGGCCGGGCCTCCTTCCACCCTCCCCGCGGTTGGATGAGCGACCTCATCTGGGATCCAGCCCCGCTCCTCGGGACTCACGTGTGTGTGTGTGTGTGTGTGTGTGTGTGACTCGCTAACATTGGGCAGAGGAAGCAGCCAAGCCGCCTTTTCCCCGCCACTCCCGGTCTCGTGTCTAGAAGGGTCCGAGGCATCTCGAACGGCACGTCCAACGGGCCGCCGCCCACCTCCCCTGGTTTGCAGGTGTCACCTGGAGAAACGCGGGAGCGACCCGAGGAGAGGCAGGTTGAGCTGAGCCGCGGACCTCGACCCAGAGATGGGAGGGGCTGCTCCGATCTTCCCCTGCCAAAAATGGCCCCTCCCCCAAGAAAGGACTCCAGACTTTGGAAAGGAAAAGAAAGTTAGCTGGAGTTGGAGCTGCGGCTCACCTGGAGCTGCCCCTCCCCGTGCCCGTCCGCTTCTCTGTAGGGTCTCCGGGGCTGAGTCCCCCTCCCCCACCTCCAGCCAGGCTACGGGGGTTGGCACCACTAGGCACTGCTTCCTCTCCGTCCTTTGCCGGACTCGGCTGAGTCCCCCTCAAGGATGTCCGGTGCCTGCAAAGTGTCCACGAAGGGACCCCCGTCCTTCCAGGGCCCCCTCACTTGGCTGATGGCTTCGACCGGCTGCCCCCCCCCATATACTCCCGCTCGCTCCCCCGCCCGTCCGCCGGTTATAAATAGCTGCCTCTGCCCGTTCCCTAAATTTCCCGCTGACGTCGCGCCCACGTCATTGCGTAGGCTGCTGCTTTTCTGTGAATGAGCCGCGAGATCCCCGTTACTACGAGCCGGTCTCTATAAAAACCTCGACGGCGCCAGAAGCAGCTCCGCAGCCCAGCGCGGCCCCAGCACGACGACGACGCTCCTCTGCCGGGAAGGGCGCGCGGCCCGCGGGACGGCCGGAGGGAGAGACGACGGCGAGGAGCGCAGCCCGAAGACCGGCGGGGGTCGACGGCCGTCCGGGCAGGTAAGAACCGCGCCGGGACGCCCAGAGCCCCGCGCCAGACGGATACGGACCTCCCGGGGCCCTGGCAGCGCGGGCCCGCTCTCTGCACACGCACACCCGTCCCGGGCCCTCGGGCTCCCCACGGAGCGCCACTTGAGAACCCTCCGGCCGGCGGTCGGTCCCAGGCAGAGGGCCCCCGGAGCCCCTGTAGGCGCAGCGTGAGCTTCCCGGGAGACCATCGATTGCCAGGGAGAGCACCACGTGGGTCCGGAGAGCAGCGGCCCCGACTCCCCTTCCCGCGAAGAGTCCCGCGCGTGGCTTGGTCTCCGAGCAGGCAGGGTCGGAATCTTTGGGGGGCTCGGCTGGACAGACGGGGGCCGGCGAGGGGGAGGGCGGCGCTTTCCCCCGCGGTCCGAAGCCTTTTAGTCTGGTAACAACAGAGGGGGGGTGTAATTAGACCCGGTCACGCCTCCTTAACCCAGAGAGAGCACAGGGGGGGGGGGGCTGGGAGATCGGCCTTCTTGGTGCCCCTCCTCCCTCCCTGCCTCCCTTCTTCCTGCGGATCCGCCCCTCCTCCGCTGCTACCTGTTGCCGGGCGTCCACCGGCCCTTCCTGCCTCTTTCAGTGCCGCGGGGGTGGGGGCACTCCGATTTCTCCGCCCCCAACCTACCTGAAAGGCGGCGGCATAGCAGCGTTTGTTCGGGAGGCGCTCGAATCCCCTTGAGTCCAAGGAGCTGCCGGAAGCCGGGGACGGGGGGCGCCGCCCGCCCGCCAGTTCCGCCCGCTCCCTCGGCCCGCGAGGCCCGGCGTTGGCCTCTGGTTCGGCCCAGGGAGGCAAGACGGGGGGAGGGAGGCCAGATCGCTGCCCCCCGCAGCCCAGGCCGTTTCCATTCGGTGGGAGGGGGCTCGCTCTCTTGCCGCCTTTCGTAACGCGCACAGCCCGTCCTCACCTCCGGAAGTGACACTCGGATTGTGGTCGTGAATCGGAGTTTTTGAAGGGTGGAGCCGAAACCGCGGAGCCCCTCCCCCTCAAAACAACCCCCCCCCCCCCTTTGAGCCCGGGCATCCAGCCGAGCAGTCGGAGGCGCTTCGACTCCGGGCGCGGAATAAGCGGGAGCGAGGATTAGCCGCGATCCTGAGAAGTGGAAGCAAGCGCGCGTCTTTCGTCGGAATGGCAGCCCAGCAGCGGAGACCGGGCGGGCGGGGGAGGAGGGAGGGGGTGCTATTGAGGTCTTTGCCCGCTGAGATCTTTGCCCAGGGAATGACCAACTGGCCCCGGCCCCCCTCCGGCCAGCTCGTCAGGACCTTGGCTCTAGACTGCTTACTGCTACAGGTGTGAGAGGCGCAGTAACAGTCTACAGTCATGGCCACTGAAGTCTGGCAGCCTCAACGGGGCCTCCGCCAGCAGCGCTTTGTGTTTGGGGGGGGGAAGGAAGGACGCTCCCCGCCGCCCCAAGAGAGCTCCGAGGCGGGCAAGTCCCGGGAGTGCGGCTCGGTATTCCCGGCTGAGCAATGGACCTGCCTGGCTTCTCCTAGTCTCGTTGGTGCCCTGCTGCAACCCTCGCCGTTTACTTGTATTCCATTTCCCCACCTGTCGTCGCCCCCCCGGAGCCCCCCCGCCTCGGCAGGGCCAGTCTCGGTGTTGCTCGCCTTTGGGACGGGATGGCAAGCGGGCCGTGGAAGAGTTTCCCGGGTCTGATTCTGAGCCTCGGGCGGCTTGATCCTCTCCAGCCGTGGCCACCCGACGGAAGTTGTGGGGCTCCCACCATTCCCGGAGGCCTCCGAGCCTTCTGGCAGCCGGAGGTCTGAGACGGCGCCTGAGCAGGGGGCTGGACTAGGAGACCTCCGAGGTCCCTTCTGGGATTCTGTCAAGAAAGCCAAACAGGCGCCTTCCTCCTCCTTTGGCCCAGAGGGAGCGGAGCCCCCTTTAAATCAAGACACGTGGGGGGGGGGGAGGCTGTTGGCAAAGGCGGGGGGGGGGTTGGCTGGATGGAGGTCTTTGCGAAGGGGAGGTCCTGGCCTGTGATGATGGGCTGCCAAAAGTTTTACTGCCACACTGTGGGCGTTACTTGATTTTGTAGGCGTGGCTTGATAGTCATGTGACCAGGTGAGAGTGGCTTGACAATCATGTGACGGGCTTAAAGATCATGTGACTGGGTGGGAGTAACTTACCGACCAAGATAAGTTTTCAAATAGGAGCTTGGACTCTTTTTCAGTGGATTAAGCCCCATTATTTGAGTAGCCACAAAAAGGACAAATGGTGGACAGCATTGTTTGTTGAGGAGCACAGTCACATTTTAAGGGTTTGTACTGAACTCACAAGGTTCAGCAGGGTAACAGATTAGGCAAGTAGCTCAGTTTTCTTTCAGATAAGATTAAAACTATTAAAGTGTTTAAGGGTAAAAACTATTTAATTATTTCCTATTTTAAAAGTAATGAAGGATTATGCTAAGGTTCTAGAAAAGGAAGGACAATTTAAAAAAACTATTAAGTATTCAATAAATAGTGCATAAACTTCCTATCCCCATTGCATCCCCCCATGCCCCCCCCCCACTGAATCTAAACATGCCTGGGATAAACATAGATCCATCCTACGATTAAAAAAACTCCCAGACTCCCACAACAAACCTTAAAGTCTCCATGTTTGAAGACCTTGGCCCTGCTCCGTTGGAGGGCAGTCTTTGCAGGGGGCCTGGGCGGTTGATCAAGAGGGCAACGGATGAGCCCCAGAGTCTCTGCGGTCAATCCAGAAAGGAAACGGAGGCCAACAGGAGAGCCCACAAAGAAGAGAGATCCAGGGGAGAGCAAACCCCCCCCCCCGCCGTGGCCCCAAACTCCTCCTAGCCCCCTGGGCACGAATGCTCCGGGAAGGCAAAATCAGGAGGCCAGTGCCTCCTTCAGAACATAGAGACATAGAAACATAGAAGACTGACGGCAGAACAAGACCTCATGGTCCATCTAGTCTGCCCTTATACTATTTTCTGTATTTTATCTTAGGATGGATATATATTTATCCCAGGCATGTTTAAATTCAGTTACTGTGGATTTATCTACCACGTCTGCTGGAAGTTTGTTCCAAGGATCTACTACTCTTTCAGCCAAATAATATTTTCTCATGTGGCTTCTCATCTTTCCTCCAACTGACCTCAGATTGTGCCCCCTTGTTCTTGTGTTCACTTTTCTATTAAAAACAGTTCCCTCCTGAACCTTATTTAACCCTTTGACATATTTAAATGTTTCAATCATGTCCCCCCTTTTCCTTCTGTCCTCCAGACTATACAGATTGAGTTCATTAAGTCTTTCCTGATACGTTTTATGCTTAAGACCTTCCACCATTCTTGTCGCCCGTCTTTGGACCCATTCAATTTTGTCAATATCTTTTTGTAGGTGAGGTCTCCAGAACTGAACACAGTATTCCAAATGTGGTCTCACCAGCGCTCTATATAGCGGGATCACAATCTCCCTCTTCCTGCTTGTTATACCTCTAGCTATGCAGCCAAGCATCCTACTTGCTTTCCCTACCACCCAACCACACTGCTCATCCATTTTGAGACTGTCAGAAATCACTACCCCTAAATCCTCCTCTTCTGAAGTTTTTGCTAACACAGAACTGCCAATACAATACTCAGATTGAGGATTCCTTTTCCCCAAGTGCATTATTTTACATTTGGAAACATTAAACTGCAGTTTCCATTGCTTTGACCATTTATCTAGTAAAGCTAAATCATTTACCATATTACAGATGCCTCCAGGAATATCAACCCTATTGCTCACTTTAGAGTCATTGGCAAATAGGCAAACCTTCCCTACCAAACCTTCCCCTATGTCACTCACAAACATATTAAAAAGAATAGGACCCAGAACAGACCCTTGTGGCACACCGCTTGTAACCTGTCTCTGCTCAGAATACTCGCCATTAACAATAACTCTCTGATGTCTACGCTTCAGCCAGCTGCAAATCCATTGAACTATCCAGGGATTAAGTCCAATCTTCACTAATTTATCTATCAGCTCTTTATGTGGAACCGTATCAAAGGCTTTGCTGAAGTCCAGGTAGGCAATATCCACGGCACCACCTTCATCCAACACCTTTGTGACATAGTCAAAGAAATCAATGAGATTAGTCTGACATGATTTGCCTTCAGTAAAGCCATGCTGATTTGGGTCCAATAAGTTATTGTTTTTTAGGTGCTGATTTATCCTCTTTTTCAGTAGAGTCTCCATCATTTTAACTACAACTGATGTCAAGCTAACTGGCCTGTAGTTACCAGCTTCTTCTCTACTGCCCTTCTTGTGGATAGGCACAACACTGGCCATTCTCCAATCCTCAGGAACATCTCCTGTTAACAGGGATTGGTTAAACAAATCAGTCAGGGGGGTAGCAATGACAGATCTGAGTTCTTTAAGAACTCTGGGGTGGATGCCATCTGGACCCATTGCCTTATTTATCTTTAATTGTTCAAGTTCTTCTAAGACATCGGCTTCTAAGATCACTGGAGCTGAATCCGTGCAGCTGGAAGCAATGCTATATCCCTCTATAGTATTATATTGTAAAGTGTCTTTTGAGAAAACTGAACAGAAGTAGCTATTGAAATGGTCAGCGATCTCCTTATTCCCATTAATGCATGTATTATTCCCGGTACTAAGTTTCGTGATGCCGCAGTTTTTCTTCTTCTTATCACTAATATATCTGAAGAAGGTTTTATCCCCCTTCTTTACAGATTTGGCAATTTCTTCCTCTTTTGAGGCTTTAGCAGCATATATTATCTGTTTCGCCTCCTTCTGTCTCATTTTATACACCTCCCTATCAGCTATACTTCCAGACTCTTTATACCTCCTATAGGCAGCCTTTTTTTCATTGACTATAGCCCTTACATCATTGCTAAACCATAGCGGTTTCTTCTTCCTTTTACCTTTAGTTATTTGTCTTACATACAGTCCAGTGGCTTTTAAGATGGCCTTTTTTAATACAGTCCACTGGGTGCTCGCTCCTGCCATTTTATCCCTCCCCTTTAATTCATTATCTAAATATTCCCCCATTGCATTAAAATTTGTTTTTCTGAAATCCAATTTATTTATTTATTTATTTTATTTATTTATTTATTTATTTATTTATTTATTTATTTATTTATTTATTTATTTATTTATTTATTTATTTATTTATTTATTTATTTATTTATTTATTTATTTATTTATTTATTTATTTATTTATTTATTTATTTATTTATTTATTTATTTATTTATTTATTAGATTTGTATGCCGCCCCTCTCCGTAGACTCAGGGCGGCTCACAACACAATAAAACAGTTCATGGCAAATCTAATAATTTACAATTTAAAATATTTTTAAAAACCCATTATTAAGCAGACATACATACAAACATACCATACATAAATTATATAGGCCCGGGGGAAATATCTCAGTTCCCCCATGCCTGACGACAAAGGTGGGTTTTGAGGAGTTTACGAAAGGCAAGGAGGGTAGGGGCAGTTCCAATCTCTGGGGGGAGCTGGTTCCAGAGAGTCGGGGCCGCCACAGAGAAGGCTCTTCCCCTGGGGCCCGCCAACCGACATTGTTTAGTTGATGGGACCCAGAGAAGGCCCACTCTGTGGGACCTAATTGGTCGCTGGGATTCATGCAGCAGAAGGCGGTCTTGGAGATATTCTGGTCCGATGCCATGAAGGGCTTTATACTTTGGCTGCAGTATAGGACTGCTCACAATCAGTTTTTACATCAAACCACAAACATAGATGGTCACTGCAACCTAAATTTTCTCCCACCTTGACCTCTGAAACCCAATTCCCATTCGGTCTTAACCAGCTGTGCCAGAGCTGCTCCTGTAAAGGCCTCTACTATATTCTTACTTTTGCATGTAAGGGCACTGGGGATATTCCAGTCAACATCAGGCATGTTGAAATCACCCATTTTACTGAAAGAGTAGTAGATCCTTGGAACAAACTTCCAGCAGACGTGGTTGGTAAATCCACAGTAACCGAATTTAAACATGCCTGGGATAAACATATATCCATTGTAAGATAAAATACAGGAAATAGTAAAAGGGCAGACTAGATGGACCATGGGGTCTTTTTCTGCCGTCAGTCTTCTATGTTTCTATGTTTCTATAACCACAATATCTCCCTTTATTGCCATTTGGGTAATTTCATCCACCATCTTGTTGTCATATTCCTCAGATTGCCCTGGAGGCCTATGGGTCAGAAGGCAAAACCTAAAGGCAACAAAGGCAGAGGCCCCCCATTTTTGTTATCTTGGGGGGTGCAAGCACTCTGTGTTCCTTCAGGAGACCAAAAGGGCTAATTGGGAGCCAGAGATTGTAAGAACCAGCATCACAGAGAATTATAAACGTTTTTCAATTTTTTAAACTATTAAATGTTTTTTGGAACATTTCTAATACACAGGTAGTCTTTAACTTACAACGGTTCATTTAGGGACCATTCCAAGTTACAGTGGCACTGACAAAAGTGACACACACACGCGTGGTTTTCACACTTACAACTGCTGCAGCATCCCTGCCATGATCACGTGGTCAAAATTCAGACCCTTCCCCCTGGCTCCTGTTTATGAGGGGATTCCCTTTTGCGACCTCCAGACAAGCAGAGTTGGTGGGGAAATTGCCCTCACTTGACAACTGCGGGGATTCACGTAGCATTTGTGGGCAGAAAGATCACAAAGTCTGCAGGGGGGCGCCAGGGGGGGTTCCGCTTTGCTTTGCTTTGCTCAGGCCCCCCAAGTCCTGCAGCTCTTGCCGGGCATCTCACTTTAAGGTCGCAGAGGATTCAGAACAGCCTCAGAGGAGAGGAAGGAGGGCATCAGAGGGCTGGAAACGGGGCAGGGGGGAAGGTTTAGTCTCCCCAGGCAAGCAAGGTGGGGATCAGAGGGCAAGACAGGTGGAATCACAGATCTCAGTTGTGGTGGGGCTGCAGGTTTGAAGTTCCTAAGTATTTTCCCCCAGACCAACAATTGGGTCAAGCACCCAGAGCGAGGGGGTGGGCTTCCTTCCTCCCTCCCTCCCTAGAGAGGTTCAAATGGAGGTTGGAATCTCCTTTGCTGCGATGCTTCTCCTGCACTGAGAAGAGAGTTGGGCTTGATGGCCTCAGGGGAACCCCCCAACTCAAGGATTCCAGAGTAGAATTTCCCCCAAAAGGAGAAGGAAGATTAATCTCAACCCCCTAACAGCAAAACAATGGAGCAACAATTCGCAGGAATGTCATTTCATGGATTTAAAGTCAGGAGAAAAGAGACAGCATCTCAGAAACCAAATGCAGGCAGTGGTTATAGTAACAACAGAGTTGGAAGGGACCTTGGGGGCCTTCGGGTTCAACCCTCTGCTTAGGCAAAATACCTTACATCACGTCAGGCAGATGGTCATCCAACATCTTCTTTGAAACTTCCAGTGTTGGAGCATTCACAACTTCTGGAGGCAACTTCTGTCCCACGGATTAATTGTTGTAACTGTCAGGAATTTTCTCCTTAGTTCTAAGTTGCTTCTCTCCTTGTTTAGTTTCCACCCATTGCTTCTTGTTCTACCCTCAGGTGCTCGGTAGAATAGGTTGACTCCTTCTTCCTTATGGCAACTCCTGAGATACTGGAAGGCTGCTTTCATGTCTCCCCTGGTCCTTCTTTTCATTCAACTAGCCAGGCCCAGTTGCTGCAACCATTCTTCAAATGTTTTAGCCTCCATTTATCCCCTCATCCCCTTTGTTGCTCTTCTCTGCCCTCTTTCTAGAGTCTCCACATCCTTTTTGCAGTATTCCAAGTGTGGCCTTCTTACCAAGGCCTTATAAAGTGGTATTAACACTTCACATGATCTTGATTCTCTCCCTCTGTTGATGCAGCCTAGAACTGTGTGGGCTTTTTTTGGCAGCTGCTGCACACGGCTGGCTCCTATTTAAATGGTCGTCCACTAGGACTCCAAAGTCCCTCTCGCAGTTACTCCTGTTGAGCAAGGTACCACCTATACTGTACCTGGGCATTTTGTTTTTCTTGCCTAAATGTAGTACAGTACCTGATATTTTTTCACCATTGAATTCCTTGACTTATAAAAGTTCATTTAATTACCATTCAAACTTACAACACACTGAACAAAATGCCTTATGGTCATTTTTCACACATGGCCATTGCAGCCTCCCTGTGTTTACCTGATCAAAATTCAGGCACTGGGCAACTGGCTTCTATTTATGATGGCTGTGATCCCCTTTTGCAACCCTCTGATGAGCAAACTCCGTGGGAAAGCCACAGTCACTCAACAGCCATGTTGCCAACTTAACAACTTAACTAATCAACTGCAGTGATTGGCTTCATCATTGTGGCAGGAAAGGTCGTAAAATGGGACAAAACTCAGCCACAGAAATGGGTGGGGGTAAGTCAAAACTCCACCTGTGGGCCAAACTCCAGCCCCTGTCTTGGGTGTGAATTCCTTGAAGATGCTCCACGTCCAACCCTTTCAATCTGCTCCCTAACGGCTGGACTGGAGCTGAGACTGCGAAAGGCCCCTCTGCGTTTGGCTCGCCAGGCCTTCAAATGCTCCCTTTCCTCTGAGGCTTCTTGTGCGAAGATGTTGTGCCTCTTGGAGTGAAGAAGGCGCTCAGCGTCCAGAATCAGAAAGGAAGACCCTTACCCAATTCTCTTCCGAACAGACAAAGACGCTCAAAGGCTTTAGACAAGCCGAACCGTCCGGTAGTCTGGATGGTCTTTGAGTCCTTCAGGATCTGAGAAGATATATATCCTGCTTCAGTTAGGAGTTCATCTTTCTAGAAGACCTCCAGGGCCCCTTCCAACTCCGCCCTTCCCCTGGCGAGGGTGGGGCGCTGCCGGGAGGAGCTGGCTGTGGACGCTGTCCCTGGTGCTGAAGCCCAGCCTTGAGCGTTGGGGTAGCCCAGCATCCCCGGCCTCTTGCATTGCTGGACTCCCCTTGGAGGAGAAGTGGCTGACCTGCAGACTACAACTCCCAGCCTGGGGGATTAGAGTTAGCAGGGTTGGAGAGCCCTGCCTTGCATCACATCCCAGGGAAGCAGCCTCCTTCCCAGAAATCCAGCCAGGACCCATGTTGTGACGTTGTGAAGGGTTGTGGTGTTCTTTGCTCAGAAGGCTTCCAGAGTTTGCTTTCTTGGTGGCAATGTGGTTGGGATTGACAGGAGCTGCAGCCCAGTTATAAAATAAGGCAGGCAGGAGGTGGCCAGGGTGGGTGTCCGTGTCTAGGGTGGGAAACATTGGCTGCCTTGGGGGTGGGGCGGGTGGAGGGCGGGAAGGCTCCCAATGACCACCAACTTCTTGGCAGGGAGGAGAAACTAGAGACTCCTCCTCCACCAGAGACTGACCTCTTCCTGGTTCCCACTTCAGCCAAGGGCCTTGAGTGACCCACACAAGGGAGGGTCCTGAATGGGATGCCAACAAAAGGTGGGAAGCAAAGCACAGGGAAAGAGGGAGAGGCCACTGGTCACCCCAAGAAAAGGACTGATTTTGGGGGGCCAGCCTGGAGGAAATGATTTGGTGATTGATCCTGGCGCCCTCGAGAGGATGGAGCCCTTTCCCTTGGGGACCTCAACACAATGCTTCTGGGGGTGGGGGGTGGGCAGAGCCTTCGAGGGGGAGCGGGGAGGCCAGAGAAGGGTCTGGGGTCCCTGGATTCCCAGCAGGGCTGATCTCCCTGTTCGTGGCTCCCAGCAAGGGCTGAGTTTTCAGGATGCCGTTCACCACCACGCCAGCTCATCCTGCGTCTCCAGGGCAACCGTGGCTTTAGATTGTTACTGTGTGGATGTGGGCTGGTAACAGTCTACAGCCATGGTTGCCCGGACTGGACGCCACAGCAGCATCAGCCAAGGTGGCGAGCAGGAGGATGCTACTGAGTCTACAGAGAGGGGCGGCAGACAAATCTAATTAATAATAATAATAATAATAATAATAATAATAATAATAATAATAATGCATGGGGCTGCCTGGAAAGGAGCCGAGGTGGCCCCCACATACACCCCCCCACATACATCCCCTCAGGTGTGCAGCTGGAAGGGAGGGGCCAGGGGTGGTTGGGGGGGAGCTGTTCCGCTCACATTGCTTCGCCCTCCGAGGGGACCTTCTGCCCCCAAACGCAGCTGAAGGGCTCGAGAAGCAGCCCTGACCCTGGAACCCTCCTGTCCGGAGTCCTGTCTGTCTGTCTATCTCCTTTATATCTATCTATCTATCTATCTATCTATCTATCTATCTATCTATCAATCAATCATTCTATCTATCATGTCTATCATCTATCTACCTTATCTACCTACCTACCTACCTACCTACCTAATCTATCATATATCTATCTATCTATCTGATTTTTTTTATGCCGGGCGGCTTACAGCAATTTTCAAAAACAGAGCCAGCATTTGGCCCCCATAATCCAGGTCCTCCTTTGACCCCCCTCGAAAGGATGAAAGGCTGAGTCAACCTTGAGCCAGTGATGAGATTTGAACCGCTGACCTACAGATCTAGTCAGCTTCAGTGGCCTGTAGCACTGCCCTCTTCCTGTTGCGCCACCTCGGCTCCTTTGCTCCTTGGACGGAGGGATGGCTGGACGCCAGGAAGCAAGAGGACGGGCACCCCCAGGCTCCCATTCCTGGCCCAGCTGGGTTCATCATCCAGGCAGATGCCCAGCCGGCCCTCGGCCTGAATAAGGACCCGGGCTGCCCCACCACTTCTCGGGCTACAGAGGTCGGAGGGAGAGGGAGGGAGGGTGTAGAGAAGGGGGCGTCTGTCTCTCTCTCTCTCTCTCTCACACACACACACACACACACACCCAGCTCAACGTTCAGTCACTCCCCTCCACTTACATGGGTGGGGAGGGGCATCAGAGCCCCAGGGACCCTCCGAACGGGGGGGGGGGCTGCGGGGAGTTTGGTGGAAGGGCTCCCGGAGAAAGAGGCTCTCTGACACGGCTGGAGGGATCCGCGGGCTCCCTCACAGGCTCCCATTCCTGCCAGCAAGTCCCAGCGCTCTGCAGACAGCGGCTGCAACCGGTCCCTGCGCTCTGGGCAGCTGGAAAGAGGGGAGGGGGAGGGGGAGGGGGAGGAGGGGCTTCCATTCCTCCTGAAGCTCTTTCCGCAAAAGGAGATTGCCCGCTTCCCCTGATCCCCATCTGCAGCCTCCTCACCCTTAATCCACCAGAAGGAAGTCCAGGTGGAGGGTCAGAGAGACCCCAGCTGCTCACTCAGAGGAAAAAGCCACTTAAAGCGAGTGTGGAGCCACCACCCACAATTCCAACCTCTCTCTTGCCTCCCCCCCTTCCTTGAGCAATTCCCTCCCTCTCTACCGGGTGGACATGAAGCCGGCCACTGGTCAAGGACAGCAGAGGTGGGGCAATTACCCCAGGTGGAAAATGGCAGTTGAGAATGCTCATCTCTGGAGTTGCTGTAAGGACCTTGAGCTCAATCAGTTGGGGCAGGTGGCCGATGGGTTCTCTGGCCTCCCACTGGGCCCGCCAGGCCTCCAGGGAAGATCTCAGCCCCCCCAGGAGAGAGCAAAAGCCACCCCCCCTCCATGACAAATGCCTGGGGGGGGGCAGGGGAGCTATCAGCTCAGCAGCAAAGGTGTCTCTGTAACTGCAAAGGTTCCGGGGCAGAAGAGGCCTGGCTGCTCTGGTCTCAGGAGACGAAGCCTTGCGCTGGTCGGCAAAGAACCATCTCTACCGACCCTCTCGGGGGCAGGAGGCCTCCCCCCCATCCCTCTCTTCCGCACACAGGGAGAATAGAGGGGGGCCAGGACTGGGCAGGCTGCAAAGGGAAGCTCCCCCCTCCAGCCAGTTTGGAGGCCTCCCTCCCAGGTGCAACAGGTAACAAAGGTGGTGTGGGGGCTCGTGTGCCACTTCTTGCTTGCCCAGCCTGTGGCAATGGGAACTGGCACTCTGGCACGTCGGGACCGAGCAGGAAGCCCCTTGGCTGGACTCCTTGGGGTCATTTGCCCTTGGCCAGGCGCTGAGAGGGGGGTCGCACAGGGAGAAGCCCCATCCCTTGGCTCCATCCTGGCAGCACCTCGGCTCGACGGGTGCCCACCCCTCCCTGTGGTCCCCCCCACCTGGGGCTCCATCTGCCGCTGCCGCAAAGGGGCTCCAGACCAGGAGTGCAGCGCTCAGAGAAGCCAAGGGCTCTGCAGGGAAGCTGCCCCCCCCACTGGCCCCCAGGACTCCAAGCGCCCTCCCCATGGTGCAGGTCCAAGCTCAGCCCCATGGCCCTCCTCTTGGGCTGGCTCTGATCTGGTTGCCAAGGGGCCCTGGGGGGGGGGGCAGATGCAGGGCTGGGCAGCCTATAGTGGACAGGGCAGGGCCCCCCGATGCCACGGCAGCCGCTTCAATCCAGCAGGGCCAGTCTGGCGCGGGGGCAGGGAGTTCACGGGGGCCCCAGAGCCAGACAAGAGCTGCAGGAGAGGTGGGAGCCCTGAGGCTCCCAAAGGCCAAAGTCTTCTGGCTCTCCCCACTGCCCCACAGGCTGCCCCACAGGCCTGGATGTCTTGGGGGACAGAGTCTGACCCTATGGGAATGGTCAAGAGGAGGGGTCACTTTAAGACATGTGGACTTCAACTCCCAGAGTTCCTTGGGCAGCCATGCTGCTCAGGAGGGGCCACCCAGCCCACCCA
Organism: Erythrolamprus reginae; assembly: GCF_031021105.1. NCBI lineage: Eukaryota > Metazoa > Chordata > Lepidosauria > Squamata > Dipsadidae > Erythrolamprus > Erythrolamprus reginae. The sequence goes on from NC_091950.1 coordinate 426,161,576, forward strand.
CCTGGGCCCTCAGGGCACATCTGCAGCCAAGGTCTTGGTTGGGCCCGATCCACCTGCGAGCCGAGCCTCCTTCAGAGAGACCACCATCAAGGGGATGAAAAGCCTGTTCGGCATTGCCCATGGAGGGGGCTGCGGGGTCTCCTCTTCCTCCTCCCGGGGCTGAAAGCTGGTGGGGCAGAGACTGAGGACCGGAGGGGGATGAGCAGCAGGAAGCTGTGGCCTCTTGCCCACTGAGTCCTTTGGTGCCCTGCTGGGGCCTCCCCCTTTACCCTGGTTCCACGTACCAGCCCCAACCTCTGGAGAACCTGGGACCCTTTCCGAGGGAGGGGGTGGGGGCTGCTCTGCTGTGGCAGGAAGAACCGGGCAAGACCTGCCCTGCAAGGGTGGCCTCAGCCCCACTGCAGGAAAGCCCCTCCCTCCACCCCAGCTGAGGCCCCGACTGCTGAGCACATCTGGAGGGAAGCAGGGGGGGGGAAGCAGCGGAGAAGGAAACGAGGCTTGTGCAGAGGAGCGGACCCCCCCTTCCCCTCCCTCTCCTGCTGAATACAAACAGGTTGGTCCGTTTGGGGGAGGGGGGGTGCTACTCTCTCAGCAAACTTCGGCCAGGCCAATCAGGCAACAGCCACAAGAGGCCAGACCCTGGTGGACCCCCAGAAATGGGCTGCCCCTGCCTGCCCCTTCCCGGTCCAGTCTGCAGCTCTGGGTTTCCTCACAAGTTCTCATCTGTGGGTCCTACAGGTGGGAAAATACAGAAATGGGTAGCAACACTGCCCTCTTGTGGATAAAGGAAGTTTACACACCCTCCCTCCCAGGATTCTTTGCCTTTTGCTTCAAGATTCACAAGGGCACAAACCCAGCCAGGGGCCCGAGCCTGCACACAGACAGGTCAGGAGCTGCACTCCAGGAATTATCTGGCCTGCGCACAGCTTTGGAGTATCTGTGCTGCTAATCCCCCTCCCTCTCTTCAACCCCGGGGGGGGGGGGGCCCACAGCCTGCCTGGTAGACCCCCAAAATCAAGAGGTCTAAAAATGCAACAGCTTCTCCCACGTTGCCTCCTTCCCCCAGGAGTGGCGTGTGGAACTGCACTTTATTTAAAAGCTTTTCTCCTGGGAAAGACAAGCCCAGAATCACAGGCAGCATCTCTGGCAATAATCTCCCTTGGATTTTGCAAAGAAGCGAGACTGTGAGAGGACGCTTTGCTTTGCTTGGAGATACTGAGGGGGACTCACCAAAGGGAGCAGGTGCCATGAGTCAAGAATCCCATTATCCCCCTTCAACTTCTATTAAAATAAAGCGTAAGATCCTTGTCAATCAATCAATCTGAATAGAGCCGGGAGGGAGGGTGCAGGTCTTCCTCACAACTTCCAGGGATGGAGCCCTTTGGAGGCAACTTCAGCGGCTCCGACGGTCTCGTAGCCCAGAAAGTCCCTCCCCGGTAGCAGCGCAGCGTCCAGGCAGGGGCCGTGGGAGAGCGCTGGCGGGAGAGTCCGGGTCGGCGCCTTGTGGGTCTCCGGTGCCGGGCTCGCCGCTTCTTCCCGCCGCAGCCTCCTGACTGGCGGGCGGCCCTTTGCCCGAGCCCCGCAGGGAAGTCGCCGAGGGCCCCGGGGGAGGCGGGTCGAGCTCGTCGTCGTGGTCGTCGTCGTGGCCCTGGAGGCGGCGCATGAAGGCGAGGTAGGCGGCCCGCTGCTCGGCGCCGGCGGGGACGCAGTGTCCGCCCGGGTGGGCCAGCAGGACGGGGCGGGCGAAGCGCTCGGCCAGCGCCCGGCTCTCTGCCGCGGGGATGACGCGGTCGTCGCGCCCGAAGACGTGCAGGCTGGGCACCCGCAGCGCCCCCGGCCCCGCCCCGGCCGCCGCGCCCACGGGGAAGCCGCCCACCAGCAGCGCCAGGCGGAGGCCCCGGAAGCGCCCGTCGCCGCCCTCGCGCAGCGCGCACACCAGCCCGGCCAGCGCCGCCCCCTGGCTGAAGCCCAGCAGCCCGTCCACCGGGGCCCAGCCCGCCACCGCCTCGGCCACCGCCGCCACCGCCTCCTCGGCCGCCGCCCCGCACTCGGGCTCCTGCCCCGGGCGCCACCACCCGCGCGGCCCCGCCCCGCCCTCCTCCTCCGCGGCCCCCCCCTTCTCGGCAGGCAGGTGGTGCGGGGCGTCCAGGTAGAGGAGGCGGGCGCGGCCTCGCAGGGCCTTACGCAGGGCGCCGGTCCGGGCGCGGAACCGCTCGGCGTTCTGCCCGTAGCCGTGGAGACAGAGCAGCCGCAGCTCCCCTCCGCGCGGCGGCGCCCCCGCCGCCATCCCCTTCCGGATCGCACGGCGGAAGTCCCGCGGCGACCTTCCGCCCGGCGGATCGGCCAATCGGAAGGCGGCAGGGAGCGTCTCCCTGGCAACCGCGCAAGAAGACGCGCGGCCAATCAGAGCCTCTCCTCTGGAGGGACGTGCGCAGTATTGCAGCCCTGCCCCGTTTCCCGATAGGCGAGGCGACTGGGGGTGGTTTCATTTATTTAGTCAAAACAATTGTAGGGGGGCAATTTGTACAAATAAAACATTAGATAAGTCATGATAAAAAGGAACAAACGAAGACAATTGGGCAGGGACGGTAGGCACCGGGGTGCGTTATGCCCGCCCGTTGCAGGCCTCTCGGAAGGGGGAAGTCCCTCCTGTTGCCCCCCTCCCGCTTTTCCTCCCGGGCAGGGCCAGGCCAGGCCGGCTCTCCTATGACGTGTGGACTCCAACTCCCAGAATTCCTCAGCCAATCCTGCCAGCTCGGGAGTTCTGGGAGTTGAAGTCCATACGTTTCCTGGAGGAAAGGGGCGCCGGGCCCAGTGGAGGGCCAGTCCCCTCCCTCCCCAGAGCCTGGCTATGCAAGCCCGGCCGGCGCCTCCCTCTGCCGACGAAGGGACGCGCGACTCGCCCTTTTATCCGCTCCGAGAGGAAAGAGACCCCCGGTCGCCCTTCTGGGGAAGCCGCCTTAACGCAGCCGAGAGGGAGCCCTTCTTCAGCGCTTGGAGGAGGCAATGCAAGCAAGGCCCCGCGGAAGGGGCCCCGGTTCTCTACCTGCCACTAATGGCCGTGACTTCGTTGCTTGCATCCTTACAATTAATACGGACTGGTTGCTAACGTGATTGATTGCTTCTTTGTCCCTCAGGACTCTGGACAAACGCATCTTTTCCTTTTATGTCCCCTGGGAGCATCGGCACCAAAGACAAATCCCTGGCGAGTGCAATCAGCAAAGAACTCGATTCTCCGCCCAGCAGGTCTGCTGCCCTTGCCCTGTACTGAGTGGGTTGGAGCTGCCTTTGTTGTGGTGCCTCCGTTGGTGCCTGGGCTTTGCCGGACTGGTCCCTGCAGTTTCCTTGGCAAGCTTCTTGCCAACACTGACTCGCCATTGCCTCCTTCCAGGGCTGAGAGAAAGTGGCTGGCCCAAGCAAGGTCACCCAGAGGGCTCCAGGCTGCGCATTGACCTTAGGGCTGCCTGGAGAGGGGCTCCTTAGCTCTAGCCCCTCAGTCCCGAAATGGGAGCTGGGTTAAGCCGGGCATGTGGAGATCAAAGTGGGCTGGACTCTTTTGTGGCCTTCCCACCACCCCAACCCCCTCCCCAATCTAGCGAAAGGGGAACTGTGTGTTTGGGCAAAAGAGGCAGAGGGACGGGATAACATGGATGGATGGAAGGACTTACTGCACTGCGAGATACCATCTGATTGGGGCCTCCTTTCTCCTCACCCCTCAGACACACCTGCCCTCTTCCGGCTTACTGCTTGTGGCCTCCCTCGCCACACAACTTCAGCTGCCTGTGCTTATTCAATGGTGTCATTGGCAGAAATATCCAGTTTCAGTCTCTCTGGCAAATCCCTAGTTTTCTCCAGGGATTACTCCAGCCAAGGCACTTCCGAATGTCCACCTGCTGACCCCCAAACGTCGATGGTTACAGGAAGGAGGGAAAAGCGGGCCCCCCAAAGAGCTGGCAGTGGAAGGCAGCCCCCTCCTATCTGGAGTTTGCAAACAGGGCTTTCTCCCACCAGAGTGGGGGGGCTGGGGTGGTGCCTGTGCCCCAGAGCTTGGCCCCTACTGCTGCTGCGGCCCCTCCAGAGGCTGCCTGGGGCCAGTCTGAGTTCCCGACTCCGCTCCGAGGTTGGACGGCGCCTCCTCCACCTCCTGCTGGCAGCGGCAGCTCTTCGGGGCTTCTTCCCCCGGGGGGAGCACGGGTTTGGGCAGGTTCACCTGGAAAGCAGGAAAACGCAAGGTGAGGGTGGGTTGATGCCGTCATTGCCACCACGCCCTGGCATCACCCGTCGGGTCAGTCTGGGCCAGAGGCTTTGCAGCCTCTCTGCGCATGGGACCAGAGGGGCTCAGGCAAACGAGCTGCCACCAGTGCCAAGGGGCATGGGGGCACAACATGGAGCGCACCAGGGAAAGCCCCCCGCACCACATCCCCACTGGCCAAACCAACAGCCCCAGACTGCGTGCGGCAGTGTCTCCCTCCTTTGCTTCCCTTTCGGGCAGAACGGCTGTGGCCGTAACCCAGATCAAAGCAAGGCCTTCTCTGCTGGGTGGGCCAGCCAGGGAAGGAGCCCCCTCCCCAGGGCTGCCTTGAGCAAGGCCCTTGGGTGGTGGGCCAGCCAGGGAAGGAGCCCCCTCCCCAGGGCAGCCTTGAGCAAGGCCCTTGGGTGGTGGGCCAGCCAGGGAAGGAGCCCCCTCCCCAGGGCAGCCTTGAGCAAGGCCCTTGGGTGGTGGGCCAGCCAGGGAAGGAGCCCCCTCCCCAGGGCAGCCTTGAGCAAGGCCCTTGGGTGGTGGGCCAGCCAGGGAAGGAGCCCCCTCCCCAGGGCTGCCTTGAGCAAGGCCCTTGGGTGGTGGGCCAGCCAGGGAAGGAGCCCCCTCCCCAGGGCTGCCTTGAGCAAGGCCCTTGGGTGGTGGGCCAGCCAGGGAAGGAGCCCCCTCCCCAGGGCAGCCTTGAGCAAGGCCCTTGGGTGGTGGGCCAGCCAGGGAAGGAGCCCCCTCCCCAGGGCAGCCTTGAGCAAGGCCCTTGGGTGGTGGGCCAGCCATGGAAGGAGCCCCCTCCCCAGGGCAGCCTTGAGCAAGGCCCTTGGGTGGTGGGCCAGCCAGGGAAGGAGCCCCCTCCCCAGGGCTGCCTTGAGCAAGGCCCTTGGGTGGTGGGCCAGCCAGGGAAGGAGCCCCCTCCCCAGGGCTGCCTTGAGCAAGGCCCTTGGGTGGTGGGCCAGCCAGGGAAGGAGCCCCCTCCCCAGGGCAGCCTTGAGCAAGGCCCTTGGGTGGTGGGCCAGCCAGGGAAGGAGCCCCCTCCCCAGGGCAGCCTTGAGCAAGGCCCTTGGGTGGCGGGAGTGGTGGTGGCAGAGATAAACTGAGCAAATGATCTCGGGCAGATCCTGAATCGGGAGAAAAATCTCGTGTGGCGAGAACTCAACGGCTGAAGCCTCCCCTGCCCAAAGAGCAGCTGTGCCAGGGCCAGGCCCAGCTGCCCGTCGGTGGCATTAACAGAGGCCGTGTTGCTCAGGCTCCTCCTAGACACGATCTGGTTCTCCTGCAAGAGGCTCTAGAAGTGCCCAGCGGCAGCCGGGGAGAAGCGGCCCAGGCCGGCCTTGCCACACAGCCCTCCTGTAGGGGGCCTGCAGGGCCAGCAGGTGCAAGAGGCTTAGCAGCCCCCCCTCCCTCCCACCCCAGGGCTACAGTCCTCTGGCAGGCAAAGCTGAGCGGTCAGCAACACCCTGGGTGGGAACAGGCCGAGTCTGCCCATCTTTCCCCAGCTCCCTGCTGGCAAAATGGAGGGGCGGGGGGACAGGGGCGGGCGGTCAGCCTTGGCAAATTTCTCTCTTTTTGCTTCTGTGATTTTGGTTTTTGGACTGGATCCCATTAATTCTCCTTTACCTGCTTAAAGATAACAAGGCCACACAGGTGAAGGGAGCCCTGTCTTCACCAGGAATCCCATGGAAATTCTTTCACTCGGTTAAAAGTAAGTGTTTCACTGCCTTATTTCTCCTTAGCCCCCACTCGTCTTCTTTGCAAAGCTAGTTTTCAATACACTGTCAAAACAACACAGTCGGCAGCAACATCCCAAACCTTGTGTGCTTTTGCGTGAATATAAATATATTTATATTTCAGTGGACCATTCAGAAACCCCCAAATTCCCCTGATACCTGGGGAATTCTGGGAGTTGAAGTCCACAGGTCTTAAGGCTTGCAAGGTTAGATATCCCCTGGCTAAATTCTGGACCAACCTCAGCAAATTCCGCGGCCTGCAGCACCCAGAAGTAGCCGGTGGAATGCAGGGAATGATATTAGAAGCTGAAGGTGATTACAACCCACAGAAAACCCGGCCTGGTGAGACTCCGGATTGTGGTGCACACCAGGCGTGGCAGGAGACGGTTCTGCCTCCTCTTTGAGCTACACCCACCGAAGGGCCAGCAGGGCCCCCAGCAGGGCGCGTGGAGAGAGCCCTTCCCCTGCAGGGGCCCTCTGGAGCCGGGTGTCCGAACGGGGCCGTGCAAGGCCTGCCAGGGAGGGGGGCGGGCTGGTTCAGGTAATTTGAATGGCAGGACGTGGGCTAGAAGAGGAGGCGGCTGTGGACCTGAGCAGCCCCCCAGGCACAAGGGCTGGGTCTCTACCGCAGTGCTTCTCAATTCCAGCAACTTTTTAAGACGTGTGGACTTCAATTCCCAGGATTCCTCAGGCCACGTGGCAGCTCAGGCCACGTGACTTAGAGCTGCTGGGGTTGGGACTCGTGGCTTTAGTGAGTCAGGGAGGCATCGCAGTTAATGAGGACTAGACTCAGCAGTCCGTCTGCGTTTAAAAGGCAAAGGCTGCTCTTTCGAAGACCACAAAGCCCACATTTTGGACAGATCACAGAAAAGGAAGTGCAAGATCTATTCCACAGACAGAAGCCTGGAAAAGCACCAGGCCCAGACATGATAACTCCTCCTTGCTTAAAAGTCTGTGCTGACCAACTGGCCCACATCTTCACCCAAATCTTCAATAAATCACTGGAGTTGTGCTATGTCCCTTCCTGCTTCAAACGCTCGACTATCATCCCAGTGCCGAAGAAGCCCTCCGTCAAGGAACCGAAGGACTACGGACCAGTTGCTCTAACATCTGTAGTTATGAAAACCTTTGAAAGGCTAGTGGTGTCCCTCTTGAAAACCATCACAGATCCACTGTTAGACCCCCTGCAATTTGCATACCAAGCAAATAGATCGACAGATGATGCTGTTAATGTGGCTCTGCGCTACATCCTTCAACATCTTGAATCTCCAATGACCTACGCTAGGGTCCTCTTTGTGGACTTCAGTTCAGCATTCCATACCATCATTCCAGATGCTCTTCTAACTCAACCAGATCAGCTTGGGTACCTGAACACACCTGTAAGTGGATCACAGGCTTCCTAACAGACAGGAAGCAGCAGGGAAAACGGGCAAAATCGCACCAGGTACCTGCACAACTAGCGCACACACTCACCGCTTTCTATGCCAACGATGGCTTCTCTAATCACCCATCTAGTAAACTACTGAAATTTGCAGATTACACAACAGTGATCAGACTCATTTGAGATAATGGTGAAACAGCAGAGACGGGAGAGGTTGCACAGCTGACCTTGTGGGGTGACCAGAACAATCTGGAGCTGAACTCACTCAAAACCATAGAAACTGTGGTGGACTTTGGGAGAAGCCCTTCCACCCTTCCACCTCTCACAATACTAGACAACACAGTATCAGCAGTAGGTTCTGTCATATCTCAAGACCTAAAACGGTCACCTAACATCAAAAACATCATCAAAAAAGCACCACAAAGAATGTTCTTTCTGCGCCAACTCAGGAAACTCAAACTGCCCCAGTTCTGCAGAGGAATCACTGAGTCTGTCATCTGCACCTCTGTCACTGTCTGGTTCGGTTCTGCAACCCAACAGGACCGACACAGACTCCAGAGGAGAATCAGAACTGCAGAAAAAACAACAGCTGCCCACCTGCCTTCCCTTGAGGACCTGTAGACTGCATGGGTCAAAAAGGGCAGGGAAAATATTGACTGACCCCTCGCATCCTGGACACAAACTCTTTCAACTCCCACCCTCAAAATGTCGCTACAGAGCCCTGCACACCAAGACAACTAGACACAGGGACAGTTTTTCCCCGAACGCCATCACTCTACTAAACAAATAATTCCCCCAACACTGTCAAACTATTCCCTAAGTCTGCACTACTATTACTAGTAGTATTTTCCTCATCCTTCCTATCACCCACCTCCTCCCACTCAGGACTGTCGGACTGTCACCTGTTGCTCGTATCCTAAGATTTTTATTAATATTGATTGTTTCTTCATTGCTTATTTGCCCCTGTGACAATCCTTAAGTGATTCTTGACAAATGTCTATTTTCTTTTATGGACACTGAGAGCATCCGACCTTCTATCCACCTACGGGGCGGGGGGCGCTTCTGGGCCCCCCAGGTCGGAGGAGAGAGTGACAGGCAAGCAGACGGAGGGAGGGGCCACACCAAGAGGGCCGAGGACCTAGGAGCCAAACCTTCCAAGGAAAAGATCTCACCATCGGCAGAAGCGATTTGGACTGGGGGGGTCCTGACCCGGAAGAGGATTCATCTTGCCCCAGAGAGCAGGACCAGAGCGGCAAGGGAGGAGGCCCAGCTGAGGTTGGCCCATGGAACAGCCTGCCACAAAAGGGGGCCCTTCTCCTGCCTCACTGAGCAGGGAGGTTCAATTCCAGGGTGGGCCCAGGGCGCTTACCTCTTTGGTGCTGGCCCCCCTCTGGGGCCAGTGGCTGGGGTGCTTCACCGTCCAGGGTCCCAGAGACTGACCGGCGTAGAAGTCCATGGGGTAGACCTCCTGCCATTTGATCTGCTGCAGAGCCACCGCAGCCTTTTGGGGGGGGGGGGGGGGGGAGAGGAGGGGTCCTGGCATCAGCCTCCCCCACCTGGGGGCCAGAAGAGGCTGGGGGTCTGTCCCCCCTCCCCCACATAAATTGCATCTGGCCACGAGTGTCCAGCCCTCTCCTCCCTCCCTCCACCACCACACCCGGCCTTTACCTCATAAGGGGTCAGCAGCGGCTTTCCAAAGGCCTCCCCCCAGTCAATGGAGAGGCGGGGGCACGCCACCTGCACCCAGCTGCGTGGGGAAAGAAAATGGGGAGGGGGTGGGACGCACAGGCCCCAGGTCAGGAGGGCCAGGAGGGGTCCAAGAGGGACTGGGTGGCATCAGGGAAACACACCGGAAGCCACAGGGGTCTCGCTGTATTTAACACAACACCCCCCCCCCAAAAAAAGCCTGGGATTCTCCTCCCCCTCCCCCCAGTGCAGCCAGAAGGCAAAAGAGGTGGGGGGGGGGTTTCCACAGACCCTGGTGCTGGGGGAGGGTCTTCCGGGACTCACGTCTCGACATCTGGGAAGAGCTGCAGCTTGCTGGGGAAGATCTCCGAGAGGAGGAGCCGGATGAAGGAGCGTCCAGCTGCCTCCAGGCTGGACTCCAGGTGCTGCCAAGAAGGGGAGGGGGAGGGGGCTTACTCTGGGGACCCTCCTCCGTGGTCGGAGAGCTTCCCAGTGTGTGTCGGGGGGGGGGTGTCCACTCGCCAGCTGATGGGTGAACATTTCACACAGGGGAGGGATTCCCCCGCCCATCCCCCATGGAGCCAGCCAGGGTCCCCTCAAAGCCCGGTGTCCTCCCAGCCCCCCTCCTCCCCCTGGCACAGGCAGCAGCCGAGCGGAGGGCCTGTTTCCTCCGGGCACTGCACAGCCGGCTCCACTGGTTGCTGGGCTGCAAGGTGTGGCCCGAGGACTGACCTGCAGGATGGCCGGAGAGCCCTGCTGCCCCAGGGTGCCCAGGACGAGGCCCCACTTGCGGGCACTGGCCGCTTGGCGGATGGCTGCCTTCCGCGACTGCTGCATGCGCTGGTGGGCATAGAACTCCCGGGAGAAGGTCTTGCTGTATGGGTCATACCTGGGGGGGGAGGGGGGCAGGAGGAGGGGGGAAGCCTTAGTGGGCAGCAGATGAGCCCTCCGGGGCCATCAGACCCCCCCTAGGCCCCCAACTGACCAGCAGAGTCAACGGGGAAACCAGATTCGTTAATATCTGGACACCTGCCGTAATCCACTCAACACCTGTGGCACAAACGGTTGTCGTGCTGGGCAACAGAGGTTTTGGGCTGAATGGCGCTTGTTCCCTGGGCCGAGGGAACCGAACGGGAGGGTCACCCCTAAGGTCATCATGGCTGACCCAAGTTCACTCAGGGCAGGCATCTGCCAGAAGGCATCGTCTGCTCTTGGGTGACCGACCCTGGGAGGGAGCTGCCGGGGGGGAGAAGCTAGGGGGCCCTCCAGGTGCAGGCTCTGCAGCCCAAAGGTTCTGGCCTGTTCCGCTTCTGTTTCAGTCCCTGCATTTGCATTCACAATGTCATGAAAAGAGGGGTGAGGGGGGTGAGATGAGAGCTGGGTGCCAAGATCTCAGGGGCTGCCCCAAAGAAGAGGGTGGGGGTCCACCTATTCTCCAAAGCCCCCGAAGGCTGGACAAGAGGGAGCTGCCCAAAAACAGAAACAATCAGGAACAGAAGAGAAATTTCCTGACAGCAAGGACAATTAACCAGTGGAACAACTTGCCACCAGAAGCTCTGAATGCTCCAACACTGGACATTTTTAAGAAGCGATTGGACAACTATTTGTCTGAAATGGTGTAGGGTCTCCTGCTTGAGCAGAGGGGTTGGACTGGAAGACCTCCGGGGTCCCCTCCAACTCTGTTATATGCCATTCCGCTCCATCCGTCTCCCAGGGATCTCAGCCCCCCCCCCCCCCCCAAGCTAGTGTAGGGTGCATCCTGCTCCTTGGATCCTCCCCAGCGCCCTTCACTGAACTGGTCCCTCTCTGAGCCCGGCCTGGACAGAGGACACACTGGCCCAACCAAGGCCGGCCACCGCTCCGTGTCCAGGTCCTTCAAGCCCCTCCGTGGCGCCTTCCCTGAAGCCCCAGGCCCCCCCTCCCGGGTGGTCTCTGGCTCCCCCAGACCAGGAGCAGCAAAGCCGGACCCTGCTTAGCCTGGGCGAGCAGGGTTGTCCACGCTAGGTCACTTTAAGACTTGTGGGCAACGGCCAGAATTCCCCAGTCACAATGTCCAGCACTGACCACCTGAACTGAGACTTCAGCTCCTGGTTACGCCCAATTCTCAGGTCTTCAACTGGCTGACACTGAACCTATTTTGGGGAGGGGGGGGGAACACGGCCAGCCACCGACTGCAGAGGCTGGGAATGCGGGACAGAGTGGACATAACACCTGCCTTTAGTCCTAAGGGCTGGAGGGCGGCATTTTGACCATCGGGGAAAGAGCCCAAATTAAGAGCCTCTGCCAGTTAAATTCTGCTGGACAGGAAACTATTTTTGCGCCAATGCAGTTTAAAACCGCATTATTATTTCTTTGCAGTTACATTATACTGGTAACCCACATTCAGCGTGTAATTAACTATTTCAAAAATAATACAATGCCTCTCTCTCTCCTTCCCTCTCTCTCTCTCCCTGTGTTTTGCGTCATCCTGGAGCCTGTTGACCAGTTCTTCCTTTCTTTCCCCCCGACCGTCACTGCAAAAGGTGCTGAGGAAGCCGGACCCATCGAGCGCCTCTGGCTAGGACCGTCCCTCCGTACAAAGGCAGCCCGGCCTCACCTGAGCTCAACTCAAGGCACTGGTGACGAGTGTAACTCTGGCCCTGGACTCAGGCTGCTGCTGCTCAATGCCAAGTCGGTGGTAAATAAAGCTCTCCTCATCTGGGATTTGATCCTGGATGAGGAGGCCGACCTGGCATGTGTGACCAGAACCTGGCTGGGCCCAGAGGGAGGAGTTCCTCTCTCTGAAATTTGCCCAGCCGGGTGGGTTTCGTATATGGCATCAGCCCCGACTCCAGGGAAGGGGGGGGGAGTGGCGGCTATTATAGCCAGGGAGAGCCTTTGCCTTCTCTGGGTCCCGTCGACTAAACAATGTTGGCTGGCGGGACCCAGGGGAAGAGCCTTCTCTGTGGCGGCCCTGACCCTCTGTAACCAGCTCCCCCCCCCCGGAGATTAGAATTGCCCCCACCCTCCTTGCCTTTCGTAAACTTCTTAAAACCCACCTCTGCCGTCAGGCATGGGGGGACTGAGACATCTCCCCTGGCCTATGTAGTTTTATGTATGGAATGTTTGTGTGTATGTTTTTATATAAGGGTTTTTTAAAGGTTTTTAATGTAAAATTGTTATTTTAGACGTAATATTAGATTTGCCATTATATACTGTTTTATCACTGCTGTGAGCCGCCCCGAGTCTGTGGAGAAGGGCGGCATACAAATCTAATAAATAATAATAATAATAATAATAATAATAATAATAATAATAATTCAGAATAGAGTCGGAAGGGGCCACGGTGCTCGAGGGGGAGACCCTCCACCATCTCAGACAAGGGGCTGTCCAGTCTCTCCTTAAAAAACCAATCCAGGGATGGAGCATCTGAAACCTCTGGTGGCAAGCTGTTCCACTGACTAATTCTCATCAGGAAGTTTCTCTTTAGTTCTAAGATGCTTCTCTCCATCCGTGGCCTCTTGCCCCGCCCTCCTCTCCGTGGCAGCCCCCCCGATACCGGAAGGGTGCTAGTTTTCTTGCAAGGGCCGGGGGTGGCGCAGTGGGCAGGTGGGTCCACCAAGCGCGGCCAGCCCCCCCTCCCCCCCGGCCTGGGGTGGCTGCATGGCCGAGGGCCCCCCGTGTTTGCTTCCCATACAGTTTATCCCTTAACGTAGATCTATTCAGCTTTATTCAGAGTCCAAGGCCGTGTATCTGTCCCCCCCCCCAAGGAAGAAGCCGGGGCAGGAAGGGCTCCTATGGGGGGGGCAGCAGCCGTCTGCTCAGGGAGGGGCCGGGCTGCCCTTTGCTTCCACCTTCACCCCACTGAAGAGCCCTGGGTCACCTGGCCTCCCCCCCCCCACAGCTGGCCTCGGGTGCCCCTTGCTCGCAGCCACCACCCCCCGCACCCCAGAGCCCCCCCCCTCTCCCGGCCAGCAGGTACCTGTAGGCTGCGACCTCGGGGTTGGCGATCATGATGGACTCCAGGTGGAAGCGCCCGTCTCCCAGGTAGCTGCAAGGAAAAGGGGGGAGGGGTCAACAATACTTGGGGGAGGGGCTACGAACTGTCTGTCATGGTTAGTAGAATTTGAGACCAAGGTATAAGGAACATATTAGAATTGCTTTATAATGTGTCAATAGATGTATCGTGCCCCCATTTGGGTGGAGGGGTGGGCACGTGGTTTGGGGGTGGGCACACCGTTCTGTGTTGTGGGGGCGTTTAAGAATTATATTGTTGATATGAAAATCAATTAAAAAAAATTATTTCTTAAAAGAACCTACCGGATGAGGTGGAAACAGTCCTTACATTCAAAGTTACCACGGCCCTGAAAAAATTCTTCCTCCCACTGATGGCCATCGTGGCACCCCAGGGCCCCAGGGCCCCAGTCCAGCCGCTTGGTGGGGGCCTGACTCCTCTTTTCGACGCTTGTGGTGTCCGATGGGGGCCAGGAGCTCCCCCTTGGCAACGTCGGTGGGCAAGGCTGAGGTGCCCATCTCAGGGACGGCTGGGGTTCACTCCGCCCGCGTGGCGAGAAAGGCCGTGAAAGGGGGCCAACCTCCCCCCCCGTACAAACGGGGGTCTGGGGCTGCAGGACCCCCTGTGGATAAGTAGGCGCCCTTCCCTCCTGGGCCCCGTGGCTGCAATCACGGCTGCAATCACGTGGCCACGTGGCCCTCTCTGCACAAGACTGGCTCCCACACACACACACACTAAGGGAGGGAGATCAGCAGCGCCCCCTAGAGCCAGGCATGGCCGGGCAGGGGGATCCCTTTTCTTCAAATGGATCCCAAAATCTCCTTGGGCAGCCAGCCTTCCTCCCCCTCCCAGGCTCCGTGGCCCTGGCCCCTGAAGCCCCCTCCTCAAGCCTGCTACGAGCCCCCCTCCCCAGGGCCCTCTGTACCTGCTTAGCCTGTCCGAGACCCCCCAAGTGCCCCCCCACCGGACCCTGCTGAGCCCCCACTCGACACGCAGGGCACAAGGTCCCCCGTTTCCTAGACCAGGATCTGGCGAAGCTTTTGATCCGCTGGATTTCCCAGATCTCCAATGCACTCAGAAACCCCCCTCCCTTTGGGGGGTGGGCAGGAGCACAGCGAGCCCTCAATGGGGGGGCTCCCTTAGCCTGGCCAATGGGGAGGGGCACTGAGCCAGCGGGCGGATTGAATGTTTTAAAAAGGCCACACCACAAACTGGACGCAGCAGCAACTCCTGATCCACTTATTTCTACAAGAGGGGATGAGACCCCCTGCTGCTGGGGAGGCTGATTCAGAGGGGGGAGAGTGGGGGGGAGAGATGGGTGTCCAACACTGGCCCCTTTAAGACTTGTGGACTTCAAGGCCCAGAGTTCCTCAGCTCTGCTGTGCTGGCTGGTCTGAAAGTGGCCAACACTGGGCAGCCCTGCTCTATGTCAGTCTCCTGGTTTTTGAAGCCAAGGTGAGCTTCCCAACCACGCCCCTCTCTGGGGGAGGGCCGGAGGGGGGGCAGCACGGAGACCCTGGCCACCTCCACCTCCTTGTGAACATATATATGAAGCTCCTCCCTCCTCCTCCTCTTGCCCAGAGAACAGCCACCCTGTGAGGTGGGCTGGCCTGAGAGAGACAGGGAGGGAGGGAGGCCCCCATCCATGTGCCAACTGACCGCGTGAAGAGGCAGCTAAAACGTTCATTTCAGCCAAAGCCCGGCTGCAGCTGCCCTCCATCCAGCCAACTCTGGCCAGCTCCCAATCACAGATGAAAAGACATATAAAAACATATTAAAGCTATAAAAATAAGCCGATTAAAACATGAAGTCATAAAAGCCAACAAAAACATGGCGCAGAAGCAAACTTCCAACGTGCGATTGTCCAGCCTTGCCCAGGCCGTCTCCCCTGGGACCGAGGCTGGCCGGGAGGAGGCCGGGGGGGGCAGGGCATTGCCAGAGGGGCTCCCCATTGCTCTCCCCCCTCAGCACTGCTCTGCCCCTCCTCCGGCCCTCCTGCGTCCAGGGCACATTGTGCCTGTGGGTCCTGGCCCATGTCCTGCCCTTAAGGGGGAAGGGCCGGCTGTGGCATCCAGACCGCCCCTCCCTCTTCTGGCCGGAGAGCACAGCTCGGACCCCAACGGAGGGAAGAACCCACCACCCCAGAATAACAGAGTGGGAGGGGGCCCTGGAGGTCTTCTAGTCCAGCCCCCTGCCCAAGGACAGAGCACTGACCGCTGGACAGGGAGGACAATTCATCAGTGGAACAACTTGCCTCCTGAAGTTGTGTTGTGTTTTTAAGAAGAGACTGGATAACCATCTGTCGGTCACTCATTGCTTGTATCCCTAAGATTTGTATTTATATATATATTTAGTTTGTTATGTTTTAACTTTAGCCAACTGTAAAACTTCTTTTTCTGTTTTGTATTTATTTTTATTGTACTTATATCGTTGTTGCAAGGCGCCCTGAATCCTTTGGCACTGGGCAGCATAGAAGTTCAATACATAAATTAATTAATGTTGTTTCCTGGTCGCTTATTTGATCCTTTTGAGAATCCTTAAGTGTTGGCCCTCACGACGGACGTATCTGTTCTTTTATGTCCACTGAGAGCATCTGCCCCAAAGACACAAGCCCCTCGGGTGTCCAGCCACCCTTGGCCAAGAAAGAGATTCTGTTCCAGTGCTATTCTATTCTGAAACTCAGGGGGTTGGACTAGAAGACCTCCAAGGTCCCTTCCAACTCTCTTATTCTAGTCCCTTCTATGCTGGTGGCAAGCTGTTCCCCTGGCTACTTGTCCCCCCTGTCAGGACATGTCTCCTTAATGCCAGGTTGCGTTTCGTCCTGTCTCAAGCGATCTGCCCTTCGCAATCTCTCTAACTTTGGCTGGCCAGCCCAGCCCCCCTGGACCCCCCCCAAATGCCACGGTGCGCCCTGGGGTGTCCAAGCCCGGCCCCAGAGCAGGGACGCCCCACGGAGCTTTCCACGAAACCCCTCCCTTGCTTCCCTGGAGGGCTCCACCCTCACCAGCCGGGCCTGGGCTCTGGGCCCTGGGGTTCTGGCCCCGGGAAGGGGCAGCGGAGCGACTGACCCTCGGCCCCACTCGGCCCTGCTCACAGCTATGGCTCACAAGGACGCACAGCCAGAGCTTCACAAACTCACAATCAGCAGCCGAGCCCCTGGAGAGTCTCCTAGCCAGGCCAGGGGAGGGGAGGGGTCCCCCCAGGAGCCTCTGACCGACTGGTGGGCAGTGCTGGCTGAGGAATTCTGGGAGTTGGAGTCCACCAGTCGCAAGTCTCCAAGGGGGCAGACCCCCAGCGACACCCCCCCCCAAGCTGGAATGCAGGTAAACATTTAGTGCGCCCACTCTGGTGGGGCTGCCACTCGCACTGGAGGGGGGAGGGGGCTGCCACCTGACAATATCGGGGGGGGGGGATGCTAATAAGGAGGGCAATTATCTTTCCCGTTGGCCGTTTCCCCAGTTGTGTGGCAGAATCCTTGATTCAAGCACCGGAGATCAAAAGGGACAAATTAGAAGAAAGTGAGGACTAGGTTCATGCCGTGACCTACTAAGTAGCCGCCCCGAGTCTACGGAGAGGGGCGGCATACAAATCTAAGTAATAAATAAATAAAATAAAGTTTGATGGGGGCACTTAAAGATCCTTTGCTCATGGATGCAAACGGGGGGGGGGGGGGGCTTTGAAAGAAAGGAAACGTTTTCCCCCCAACAAAGGCCCACCCCTCCCTGCCTTCTCTCCAAGGAAAGACATCCCTCCGCCCCCCACGGCCTTTTGGCGCCAAGGGGGCAGCTAGAAGGGGGGGAGCCGGGGGGGTCTCCCCTGTTGCAAGACCCCCGGGGGCTACTCACACGATGGCGTCCGTCTCCTGGCCCAGCCGGGGAGACGTGCAGCCCAGGAGCTCCCCCGGGGAGAGGGGCTTGCACTGGGGGGTCCAGACATGGTAGTCGGGCTGGAGTTCCCGGGAGGCAGCCTGCGGACAGAGGAGGGGGTGGAGTGGAGTGGCCCCAGGGGCCCTTCTGCAGGGACCCAGCAGTGCCCGCTCTCACCTAGCCCGTGGCCAGAGGAAGGAATTGAATGCTGCCAGGCTCCAGGGGGGGGGGGGGTGTTGTCGCTGGCTGCTCCTTCCTGAATCCTAGGCAGTGAGGGGGGGCTCTTATCAGCCTCCGCAAGGCTCCCCACTGGCCACCAAGGACCCAGAAGGCCCGATGACCCCCACCCCACCTGTCCTTCTCCAAAGAGCCAAAGGAGTGCCCGCAGGAGAGGTGGGGAGGCTCCCCTGCCCTTCACAGGGGCCCTGGGGTCAGTGGACGCTGCCAGAAGGGCCCCAGCCATGCACCAGAGCCCCCGCCCCCCAGGGCTCCAGAGCTCTCGCGAACCTCCCACCCACCACCAATGGGAGGCTGCCCGTGCCCAGAGGGAGCAAAAATGGGGCCAGGGGACCTCCTGACCTCCCTGGGCTCGCAGGGAAGAGGGGGCCCTCCCCCTTAAAGTGAGGGGAGGGGGCATAATAATAATAATAATAATAATAATAATAATAATAATAATAATAACAACAACAACAATAATAGACTCAGGGGGGGCTAAAGAGCTGCTCCTTTCCTTCCTCCCCCCCCCAATGGGAGAACTGGGTCCTGCTTGCAAGAAGTGAAGGGGGGGAGGCCCAATCCCGGCACACAAATGCCCCCCACCCACTCACGCCCCCCCCTCAACTCCTCAGACTGGCGGGCTCTGTTCCACCCACCTGCAGCGCAGACACAAACTGGACGGTGCTGACCAGCGCCAACTTGGCCCCAGCCGGGAAGTTGAAGCGGAGGGTCTGGAGGAGGTGGGCCGTGTCGATCTTGATGTCCACAAAGACGTAGAGCATCTTCAGGCCCCGGGCGGAGTCGATGGGAACTGTGGGGGGGCAGAGGACACCCAGGATGGGCAGCAGTCGGGGGGGGCGTGGAGGAGGGGGTCATTCGGAGCGACAATCAAGTTCTGGTTCTGTTCTACTTTCTCTTCCGGGACAGAGCACAGGTAGGACTGACCTTGGGCCCACAACTGGACCGTAGCCCCACCCCACGGCCTTCCCTGCAGGGCTGGGGTGAGGGGATCCCTGCAGGGGATCCAGTGAGCAGCACACCTCTTCCACCGGGATCCACTTTCCCTTCTGACTTGGCCAGAGAGCCGCCCACGGGGGTCGCAGGACCCTGGGAGGCTGCCACGGTCAGGAACGTGAGTCCGTTGCCAGGCGCCCGGATTCTGACCACGTGACCGAGGGGAGGCTGCCACGCCCACAAGTCCCTCTTTTCAGTGAACCTTGCTAGCTTTGAACGCTCACCAAACTAACTATGGTCAGTCAAAGTCCACCTGCGTGTCAGGGTTGGAAGGGACCCCGGAGATCTTCTACTCCAGCCCCTGGTCAAGCAGCTTCTGGTGGCAGGCTGTTCCACTGGTTGTCACTTCTTGCCCTGCCTTCTGGTGCTTTGGGAAATTTATTTATTTATTTATTTATTTATTATTTGGATTTGTATGCCACCCCTCTCCGAAGACTCGGGGCGGCTCACAACAGTGAAAACAAATCATAATAATCCAATTAATTAAAATATTTAAAGATTTAAAAAACCCCATATGCTAACAGACACACACACAGGCATACCATGTATAAATTAAACGTACCCAGGGAGAGATGTTTAATTTCCCCATGCCTGACGGCAAAGGTGGGTTTTGAGGAGTTTACGGAAGGCAGGAAGAGTAGGGGCAGTTCTGATCTCCGGGGGGAGTTGGTTCCAGAGAGCTGGTGCCGTCACAGAGAAGGCTCTTCCCCTGGGGCCCGCCAACCGACATTGTTTAGTTGACGGGACCCGGAGAAGGCCAACTCTGTGGGACCTAATCGGTCGCTGGGATTCGTGCGGCAGAAGGCGGTCTCGGAGATATTCTGGTCCGATGCCATGAAGGGCTTTATAAGTCATAACCAACACTTTGAATTGTGACCGGAAATTGATCGGCAACCAATGCAGACTGCGGAGTGATGGTGAAACATGGGCATACCTAGGTAAGCCCATGACTGCTCTCACAGCTGCATTCTGCACGATCTGAAGTTTCCGAACACTTTTCAAAGGTAGCCCCATGTAGAGAGCGTTACAGTAGTCGAACCTCGAGGTGATGAGGGCATGAGTGACTGTGAGCAATGAGTCCCGGTCCAGATAGGGCCGCAACTGGTGCACCAGGCAAACCTGGGCAAACGCCCCCCTCACCACAGCTGAGAGATGGTTTTCTAATGTGAGCTGTGGACCGAGGAGGACGCCCAAGTTGCGGACCCTCTCTGAGGGGGTCAGTAATTCCCCCCCCCCAGGGTAATGGACAGACAGATGGAATTGTCCTTGGGAGGCAAAACCCACAGCCACTCCGTCTTATCCGGGTTGAGCTTGAGTCTGTTGACACCCATCCAGGCCCCAACAGCCTCCAGGCTCCGGCACATCACTTCCACCGCTTCGTTGACTGGGCATGGGGTGGAGATGTAAAGCTGGGTATCATCAGCGTACTGATGATACCTCACCCCATGTCCTTGGATGATCTCACCCAGCGGTTTCATGTAGATATTAAATAGCAGGGGGGAGAGGACCGACCCCTGAGGCACCCCACAAGGGAGAGACCTCGGAGCTGACCTCTGACCCCCCACTAACACCGACTGCGACCGGCCAGAGAGGTAGGAGGAGAACCACTGAAGAACAGTGCCTCCCATTCCCAACCCCTCCAGCCGGTGCAGAAGGATACCATGGTCGATGGTATCGAAAGCCGCTGAGAGGTCGAGGAGCACCAGGACAGAGGATAAACCCCTGTCCCGGGCCCGCCAGAGATCATCCATCAACGCGACCAAAGCGGTTTCCGTGCTGTAACCGGGCCTGAAACCCGACTGCTGGGGACCTAGATAATCGGCTTCTTCCAAGGACCGCTGGAGCTGGAGTGCCACCACCTTCTCGACAACCTTCCCCATAAAGGGAAGGTTGGAGACTGGACGATAGTTGTTAAGTACGGTTGGGTCCAGGGAAGGCTTCTTGAGGAGGGGGCGCACGAGCGCTTCTTTATAGAGTGTTGGAAAAACTCCCCTCCCCAAGGAAGCGTTGGTAATCTCCTGGGCCCAGCTCCGTGACATCTCCCTGCTGGCCGAGACCAACCAGGAGGGACACGGATCCAGTAGACAGGTGGCGGAACTCACAGCTCCAATGGCCTTGTCCACTTCATCAGGTGTCACCAGATCAAACTCTTCCCAGACAGGTGGACAAGTACGTGCCCCAGTCACCTCGACTGACTCGTTGTCAGTCGACTCTGTTTTACAATTGGAGTCGAGGTTGGCCCGGATCTGAGCGACTTTATCAGCGAAAAACGTGTTAAACTCCTCGGCACTACTCTGCAAGGGCTCCCCAACTCCCCCCTGATTAAGAAGGGAGCGGGTCACCCTAAACAGAGCGGCCGGGCGGGATTCCGTTGATGCAATCAAGGTGGCATGATACGCGCATCTTGCCGCCTTGAGCGCCACTTTGTAAGTCATAATATGAGCTCTTACAAGTGTTCGATCAGATTCAGACCTGCTCTTCCTCCATAGGTGGACCCCCCCCTTCTTCTCCTCTGTGGCAGCCCCCACCTCACCCCAAATCCTTCTTCTAATAAGGCCGGGCAAACGCAGCCAATCTCCGTACAGTTGAGTCTCCCAGCCCCCCCTCCCCCCCCCGGTCATCCCCGAGGGTCTTCCCTGCCTGTGCCAGCTGCGCGCCTGGCTGCTCCTTCGATGCCCCCCAACACCCAGGGTTCAAGGCCGGGGGGATCCCAGCCCATCCCGCCTGCTCACCCTGAGGGGCCCTCCAAAGGTCAGAAGGCTGAGAGGTGATGGAATTTGGGTGCAGTTCAATCCTCAGACTGCAGGGGGCAGTTCCAAGAGAGAGAAAGTGGGCAGAGGATTGGCAGCTCCTAGTATCTGAGTGGTGGAGTCCATCCTTCTTCCCGCCATCCGAAGGGCCGAGGAGGGGGGCGGCCAAATCCCCACGTTCCCTCCCGAGTGAGTCACTGGGTGGATTGCAGAGAGGCTGCCCCCCTCCCCCCTCTCTCTCCCCCCTTTGCCCGGAATGGCTGGCGAGATGGATGGGGGGGCAGGGAGGGAGGGGGGCTGCTGCCCCCTTGAGTGAGTCCCAGCCCTGCAGCAGCCACCCTCTCGGGCTGGGCTGGGGGGAAACGGGGCAGGAAAGCCAAGGGAAGCCCCCCCTCCTGCCCCCCCCCATGGTCCCAGCCCTGGTGCCAACCGCTCCCATCGGCTGCTGAGACGTGGCTGGTCCCGCCAGGGCCCCCACAGGCTGGAGGCCACAAACCTCCGTTGCTGACCCCTGTGGCTAACCGGGAATTCCGCAACCGGCACCCTCCCCCCTTGGCCTGGTTACGGAGTGGACGTGGCCGCCAAGGGAGCCGCCTCCTCCACCGGCTGCTTGTTGAAGGGTCGCAAGAGGGGGTCAGCTGACCTGGCAACCGTCATGAGTGCCCGTCACTTGCCCAGCGGGAAGAACGGCCCCGTCTCCTCTTTCAGGGCCGTCATTACTCCGCAGCCCCCTCGCCCACCCTCTGGCGGAGCCTCCTCTGAGACCCCAACCCAGAAATAGACGGAGGGCCCAGGGGCAAGTCCCAGCGGCCCTGGCAAAAGGGACTCCTGGCCAGTGACCCCCAGGCGCAGTGTTGAACTGGCCACGGACCCCAATCCGCAGCCTCCCCAGAGACCGCCCAGCCAGGAAGCCCCCTGGGGAAGCTGGAGCGGCTCAAGGCCCCCCGTGTGGAGGCGCTCTGAGGGGGGGACGGGGGGGGCTCCCTCTCCAGATGCAACTCGGAATCTCAAATAAATTTAAAGAATGTTAAAATCAGGTGCGGCTCCCTCAGCCCGCGCCTCACTTAGTGACCACGGAGGTCCCAGTGGCGGCCCCACCCCTGCTACTGCTGCCGGGGGGTGGGACTGAGAGGCGGCAGGGACACGCAGCCCCCCCACAGACAGCGGGTGGGGCGAAGGAGGGTCTGGAGGGGAGCCCCCCTGGAGAAAAGCCCCCCTGCCTCCCCCCCCCACTTTCAGGGGGCTGACCCAGATACAGAGGGTCTCCCGCACTGCCAGCTGGGTTGCCGGCATAACACAGGCGGGGGGGGAGGAGATAAGGGGGGGCGGGCGGAGAGGTGTAGAGTTTTCTGCATCCCTGAGTATGAAGGTCAACCTCCCCCCCCTAAGACTCCCTGATGCCAGCCCCCCCCGCCAATGGCAGGAGACCCCCCCTGGGTTCCGTTCAGCCCCTCCCCAATCATCTTGGTGGGGGCTGTTTCCACAAGCAGGCTGGATGGAAATGGGGGGGGCAGGAGGCCCTCCCTGCAACCTCCCTGCAGTGCTGGGAGGGGGTTGAGTGGCAGCTGCCTGGCCTATCAGGCAGGGAGGGGGCTTTCCTCAAGGAGGGGACTCCACCTGCAGCCCCCCCCCCACCAGCAGTCACTCGGCTGGAGGATGAAGTGGTAGCATCACACACGCACGCACACACACGCACGCAGGGGGCGGCTTCTGCGCCAGAGAGCAAAGGGTAAACAGAGCAAAGGGAGGGGGCAGCCCCTTGACCCCCTCCCCAATTCAGGTCTCCCCACCCCCCACTCTACGAAGGGGGGGGACAACCGGGGGAGGAGCTGATCATGCAGCCCAGCCCCCCCTTGCTTGCCCCCCCCTCCGCCCAATTCTCTGTGATTTTGAGCCAATTCCATCCTGGGTGGACTTCAAAGTTAGCAGCATCTGGGACAGCAGCAGTTTCCATGGCAACCGAATCTGGAGTACTGCTCCGCCTAGGGAGCCGCCTGGATGCTGCTCCCGCCCCCCCCCCGCCCCCCCCTCCCCTCACCCCCCCTCCCCAGCCAGCCAGAAAAGCGCCAGACATGCGAAGGCTCCGGGAGGGAGGAAGCGGCCCTGCGAGGCGGGACAGGGCAGCCCCCCCCATCGCTTGGGCCGGAGCCGGGCAAGGCAGCGGGCAGGGGGGCAGTTCTGGCGCCCTGAAGAGAGGAGCCCCTTGGGAGGGGTCTGAAGCCTCCCTGCCCCCCAACACCCATTTTGGCCCCCGTCTCTCCGCAGGGAGCCCAGAGGAGCCAGGCTGTGCTCCAAAGCCCATGAGGCTGGGACGGGGAGCATGGGTGGAGAGGAGCCACCCAGAACAATTAATCAGTGGAACAGCCTGCCACCAGAAGTTGTGCATGCCCCAAGACTGGATACACTGGACGTTTGTAAGAAAGGGTTTGCCCCCTAAGCAGGGGGTCGGACTAGAAGACCTCCAGGGTCCCTTCCAACTCTGTGGTTGTGGTTGTGGTTGTCTTCATCAAGGGGAGGGCCGTCCTGAGAGGCAGCACACTGTCCTTGCCGGGGGGGGGTCCAGGGGTCAGGGCTGCTGCCCCCCTCTCTGCCCCCCCTCCCCCCGAGAAGCCACGGAGCTCAGCCCGCGTGGGCTACATACGTACTGAGGCAACTGTGGCCGTAGTGGACGAGGAAGTCGGCTCCCAGGGCGCGAGCGGTGAAGTCGTCCACGCAGCAGGCCCCATAGGTCACGTCGCCCATCACCACGGCTTCCGCCCCGGTGAACCTGCAGGGGGAGGGGCAGGAGGCAGGTCCCGTCCGGCTCCCGCGGTGGCTGCAGAGGCCCTGGACTGGCCCCCAAGGCCGGTGGGGGGAGGGGGAAAGCCGGGTGGGGGGAGGAAGAGGACGGGGGGGATCCTTGATGCTCTCTAAGCACGGCTGCCTGGGGAATTCTGGGAGCTGAAGCCTGCAGGGGCTAAAGGTCAGTGGGCACCCCCCCACCCCCGATTCAAGGGAAGGGCAGCTCCTGAGCCAGGGACCTAATCCAGCCCACTCCAGGTTAAAGAAGCCCCCCAAGGCCCCCCAGGGAGGAGGGAGACTCCCCCAGCCCCTGAAGGGACCCAGAGAGCAGGGGGGGAGGCCGGGCACCCCCCCTCTCCCCCTCCCGGGCCCAGGACCTCCCCTGGCCACCCACTCGGCTGCAGAGGGTCCCGGGGGAAGGGAAGGATGGCACCACTCAAGCGGCAGGACTCAAGCCAGGGGGCCCCATCCGGTCAGACGCCTTGCCCTGCCCCCTGCAGATGGGGGGGGCACCCCAAAATACGGGCAGAGGCCGGCCAGGCCAGAGCCCGGAGCAGGGCCTGCTGGGGACACCAAGGGGGGGGGGTTGGACTAGAAGACCCCCGAGGCCCCTCCTGGCCCTAGACGGGAGGGTGGGATTCAAATCAAACCTTTATTGTCAATGGCATGAGCCTCCCTTGGGGCAGCCCCACACAGCCCCACAGCCAGAGACGGAAAGCCCAGGATACGGCCCAGGAACTCCAAGAAACCCCCAGCCCCAAATAAGGAGGAACTGGCCCATCTCCCCACCCGCATCCACCCATCCCGCATTGCATGGCATTAGGCAGGGGACGCCGGCCCTGCGAGGCTGTCCTGGGAGGCCCGGTGGTGGGGCTGCGGCCAGGGGTCAGGTGGGCCACCAATGCCAGCAGCTTCGGCTCCCGTGTCTTCTCCCGCCTGATGGCCGGAGGGGAAAGAGGGGCCGGCCAGGGTCCCTGCAAGGTTCAGCCCCTGCTTACGCCCCCCCTCCCACCCCTGCCCCCCTCTCGAAAAGCCCAGGAGGCAGTGAAGGGGGAGTGGAGCAGAGCGGACAGCCCTGGGGAGAAGGACTGGACGAAGCCGGGAGGGAGGGGAGGCCAGGCCGGCCAGGGAAGCCAAACTCCCCAGCCAGCGGAGGAGTCGAGGGAGGGAGAGTGCCCACCGAGCCTCCACCAACAGCAGCAGTCAATGGGGGGGGGGGGGGGGCTGAAGGATTCTGGCCAAGCACAGGGGAGAGAATCCCAATTGGCCAGAAGCTGACCAGGGGGAGGAGCCAAACCCAAACCCTCCTCCGTTCTGCTGCCCTTCTAGAAGCTTCCTGGGACTCCTCCCCCACTGCTAAGCAATGGAAATTCTGATCCCTATCATGCCCCCACCTCCCAGAAGAGAGTCGGGGAGGGGACTTCAAAGGGCAGCAGTGGGGGAGGGGACCGGAGGCCATTTTGTGAGTGTGCCTGTGAAGGGCTTTCCCTAAACCCCCCAGGAGGGAGGAAGCCCCTTCTCAGCCTGCCCCCCTCCCACCCCACCACCCTTGGGGGGGGGACTGCAGTGGGCAGCCTGGGGGCAGAAGGAATAAAATTAACCCGTCCAGGCCTCCGTGGTCCAGATGCCCCAGGCAGGAGACCCGGAAAAGGGGGGGGAATGGAGGGGGGGCTGGTTCCTCAGTTGCTGCTGCGTGCTTCAGATAAAAGGATGAAGATCCCCAGCCCCCTTTGAAGTCCAGACATGAAAGAGGCCCCTCGCTGGGCAGGCGGCTGCCCAAAGCCCCCCCCTCTCTCCCCCCCCACGGGAGATCAGCACCGCCTCCCTCAAGCCCACAAGCACCGCCCCACACCCCCACACCCCCCACCGCTCACCTCTCAAGGATGTCGGCCAGGGTGCAAGCGAACATCAGCAGCCCCTCCGGCATCTGCAGCGCCACTGCAAGGAAGGGGGGGTCTCAGGGCGGCTCCCCCCACGGGTCACCCATAGGGGACCTCAGGCTCCTCCCCACCCACCGGGGGGTGACCCCAGGCGTTTAGTTTAGTTTAGTTTTAGATTTGTATGCCGCCCCTCTCCCAAGACTTGGGGCGTGCGGCCAGCACCCCCCCTCCCCCCCTGGAGCTGGCAGAAGCTGCCCCCCATCTGCAGGGGCCAGGAAGGGCCCCCTCCCACCTGAGAGCCTCGTCCTGGGGTGGGGGGGGGTGGCAGCTCAGGGACAGCCCAGCCCCCGCCCCCCCGGCCAAAGTCCTGGGGTCCAAGAGAAGCAGACCAGCGGGGGGGGGTCACCCGCTTCTGCTCCAGGCAAGAGAAGCTCGGCCAGCCCCGACTCCGGCTGCCCACTCCGGCCTCCACTCCCTTCTGGCCGGCCGAGAGACCAGCAAGAGGGCAAAAGGGCCGCCCTGCAGGCCACCCACAGCTGCTGGGGGTGCAGGGAGCCCCCTGGTGCCGCCCCCCCCTTAGAACCAGGCAGTGTCCTGAGCAGAGGAGCCCTCCTCAGCCCACCCTCTTTCCCCATAGCTGGGATTCCCCCCCCACAAGCCCCGCCCCAGAGCCAAGGCAGGCGACAGGAGTGGACTTTCCACCCAGGGCCACTCCAGCCCCCACTCCCCATGGGGGCCCCCAAACGCCCTCCCCCACCCGCAGGGGGCTACTTACCCCTCCTGGCCTGGGCCTGCTGCACCCGCCAGACCGTCTTGTAGACCTCAAAGTTGTAGTTGGGGGGCAGGCGTCCCACGGCCTCCTGGAGCTCTGGGTCTGAGAGGATCTCCTGGGGCACCTGGTGGGCCACTCGGCGGGGGGCTCGCCTGGCTGCAGGAGGGCAGGAGGGGGTCACGCTGAGGGTCACGCCCCAGCCTGCATCCAGTGGGCAGCGGGGGGGGCAGGGGCTGAGGGGAGAGAAAGGCGGGGGGGCCACTGCGGCCAGCAAGAGCCAAAAGGCATTTCAATAGGGGGGCTGGCACTGCCGCCAACGGTCCCAGGAGGGCCAGTGGGTCAGGGTCTCCCAAGTGGCTCCCCCAGCCCCCCCCCCTTTGGCACAGGTGGGCGTGTCAATAAGCGATCTATGAATCACCAAAGCCACAGCCTTAGCAAGGAGGGGGAGGGGTAGAATAGAATCCTTTTATTGGCCACAGGTGAGTGGACGCACAAGGAGCAGGTGCTCTCAGTGGACATGAAAGAAAAAGAGACATTGGTCAAGAATCAGGGGGTAGAAAATGCTTAAACACCTAACGGTTGTCATAGGGGTCAAATAAGCAATGAGGAAACAATCAATAAATAGTGTAAGGATACAAGCGACACTTTACACCCACACCGTCCTAAGTGGGAGGAGGGGGGGGGAAGGGGGGGGAACTAGTAGCAAGAGAAGCGCAGGCTTAGGGAAGAGCTTGAGGGAATGTTTGTTTAGCAGAGTGAGGGCAGAGTGACGGACTCAGTGATTCGTCCGTGGGGCCAGAGGCTCCTGGGCCCCTTTGAGCTTCCAGAGTGGGTGCAGAGGGAACGTGCGTTGTGCTGCTGTTTTGATGCTGTGGTTGATGTTAGGGGACCGTTTTAGGTCTTGGGACAGGATGGAAATGTCCAGGTCTCCCCTGTCGATCTTGTGTCGTCTACTATTGTGAGAGGAGAAATGGGGGGCAGGGGGGGCAGAGACAAGGGGCTCCAGAGGAAGAGGGCAAGCGGAGCCTGGCTGCTCTGTGGCCAACCGACAGGGAGAGGATGGAGAACCCAAAGTCCAAGCAGGCTGTACGGGCAAAGCTGCAGGGGCCAGAGAGGCCGAGCGGAGCCTGTCCACCCACCTGCCCAGCCGTGGGAACCAGGGAGAAGGGGCCCGAAGGGGAAATCAGCCAGTGGCTCTGCTGGCAAGGAGGCCACCAAAGGGGATCCCAGGACGCGGGGGGACGCGGCAGTCAAGCCTGGGTGCTGACCACACGACCAGGGCAAGAAGGCTGCCAAAGGTCACACGTCACTTCTTTCAGTGATGCCGTAACTTCGAGTTGTCCCTACATGAACTGCTGTAAGTCGAGGATTGCCTATAATTAACTCAAGAATTATGGCTGTAAATTGTGCTGCTCATTAAACGTGGCCAACCAAATTTTATGACATTTTTGCAGCAGTTATCAACACATCGTCCTGGTGGTTAACCAACCTTCATGGTCCTCAAGTGAAGCCACTGGAGCCAGACGCAAACTCTGTTTTCCAGCCCAAAAAGAGACTCGGTTGCGGCCCTGTCACCACGGGGTCTGCAGACAGCCACAGTTGCAGGTCAGTTGCTGAGGGTCCAGAATGTGATCACGTGACCTGAAGCCCCCAAACTCTGGATCTGGGTCCCTGGTAACTTTGGTGGCTAAGAAGTCAGTCGTAAAACAAGGACTGCTTCTCCAGGTGGCCTTCGACTTACAACAGTTGATTGAGTGACCATTCAAAGTCACAAGAGCACTGAAGAAAGCGACTCACGAGCTTTATTCACACTGACCACCCCCTGGCTACCGCCTCACAAACTCAACGCGGAGGGCAGATACACTTAACAACCACGTTACTGACAACGCAGCAGCTATGGTGGGAACGGTCGTAACTTGGGTCAAAACCCCCTCATCTAGGCAGGGTCTCCCTTTGCAGTGGAAATGTTGAGCTCCGTTGTGGTCGTAAGTGGAGGACTCCCTGTAGAGAGGGACAGGGCCTCCCAGGGCGATGACGGGGAGAAGAAAGGAGCGGGGGGGGGGGTGAATACGGGAGGGGGGGACGGCCCAGCATTGTACATCGTAGGCTCCAGAGGGGACCCTCTCCCGTCAGGGGCCTGAGCGAAGGCAAGAGGTCTCTCTGTCTTGTCAAAGGCTCCACTGAGGGGCCCAGGAATTCCCTGGGATGGGAAGCGGGGGGGGGGGGCGTGTGTGTGTGTGTAGCAATGGCCCTTTTGTGGCTTGTGGAGTCCCAAGAAGTCACAAGTTCCCCACCCAACGTATGAAGCGCAATTGGGCTGGTTCTGGATGAGAAAACCAACAAAGGGGTCAAGGACAAGGAAGCTGCCAGAGGTGGAGGAGGAGCCCCCCCCCCTAGTCCACGGTGGCAAAGGGTCAGGGGGAATCGGCGGCCCCTCTGTCGAAGGCACCAAGGAGGCGGCTGCTCTCAGTTCAACTGCCATGAGGCTGCAGGGACCGGGCCTACGTAGTCTAGTGAAAAGAAGGACTGGGGGCGGGGGGGGGCTGCCAGGGAGAAGAGGAGGGGGTCAGCCTATTCCCCAAAGCCCCTGAAGGCAGGACAGGAAGTGATGGATGGAAACTAAGCAAGGAAAGAAGCAACCTGGGAGAAGGAATCAGTGGAACGGCTTCACTCCAGAAATTGTGGGTGCTTCATTAGTGGAGACTTTTTTAGAAGAAACTGGACAGGCGTTTTGTCTAAAATTATGGGATGGCCTCCTGCTCGAGCTGGGGCTAGAAGACCTCCAGGGAGCCCTCCCACTCTGTTAGGCTGCATCCCCAGGACAGGGGCAGTCGGGCGAAGGCCAAGCCTCCCGAGGGTGGCCAAAGCAACTCTGTTGCAACAGCCCTTGGAGTTGGGAAGGGAAGCGTTGCATCACTACTGGCCGGCCGGCCACTCGGGTCCCATGCGGAGGGCAGCACTTCACCAGACGGGACGAGGCAGCAAAAAAGGCGGGAACTTCAGAGGGGCAGAGAAAGCGCAGAGACATTTTGACAGGCATCAAATCCTCATCTGGAACTCGGAGACCGTAGCAAAACCTCACCAGCTAAAGGAAGCGGATTAAATTACTGGGGGTGAAGACAGACTTGAAGATAAAGCTATAAATTAAGGGAGTTCCAGTCCTGGCCACTAAGACCAGTGGACTTCAACTCCCAGAATTCCCCAGCCGCCTTGCAAAATCCACAAGCTCTGCTGGCTGGGGAATTCTGGGAGTTGAAGTCCACAGGTCTTAAAGTGGCCCAGGCTGGAGACCTCTGCTACAAACATCAGCCCCCCAAGGAAGACATAGATTGGAAGGAACATCACAGATGCCACAAGGAAGCTGAAGGTTCTGCAGGTGCAGTTGGTGCAACTGGGCAAATGCTCTTAAGACCCTGGTTGGCTCGCAGGGGCGGTGTGTGTGTGTGTGTGTGAGAGAGATGTCAGTTTGTTCCCCTACACAAAGGCAAGCATAGCAGCAGGGGGCACAAACTCTCCCAGGGGGACCCCCCCTTGCAGAATTCCGGCTGGAGAGGCCTGGGAGGGAGTTTAGGCGGATTTCGATAAAACGCAGAGTGAAATGTTTAAGCTTGGATTGTGGGCTATTCCGTGTGAATATGGAATCAAGGCTTTGCCGCTGCGCATGGATGAAAACAGAGTATTAGTATTTAGTGGCCCAGTGAACTGAGGTCAAGGGCCTGTGACGTAGCTGTGGACAAAGCCATAAACACGGTTCTGATGATGTGGCCCACAAGCAACCCCGGTTGGGGACATGAGCGCCCGTATCGGAAGGCGCCATCCTCACGCTCTCTGCACAGGCCGAGACAGGTGAAGCGAGGCAGAATCTCATCAGAGACATGTACAGGGGCCCCTGAAGGCTGTCTACTCTCACCCCTTCTCTCTCTCCACCAATGGCTGCATCTCAAACAATCCATCTGTGAAACTACTACAGTTTGCAGACAATACAATGGTGATCGGACTCATTGGAGACAATGACGAATCCGCATACAGACGGGAGGTTGAACAACTATCCTTGTGGTGTGACCAGAACAATCTAGAACTGAACCCACTCAAAACCGTGCTGTACTGCAGGCCACTGAAGCTGACTGTAGATCTGAAGGTCAGTGGTTCAAATCTCATCACCAGCTCAAGGTTGACTCAGCCTTCCATCCTTCCGAGGGGGGTCAAATGAGGACCCGGATTGTGGGGGGAAGAGGCTGGGGGCTCTGTTAAAAAAGGGCTATTGCTAACATGTTGTAAGCCGCCCTGAGTCTAAGGAGAAGGGCGGCATAAAAATTGAATGAATGAATGAATGAATGAATCAATCAATCAATGGTGATAGACTTTAGGAAAAACCCTTCCTCCCTTCCACCTGTCACAATAGTAGACAACACAGTATCAACAGTAGAGACCTCCAAATTTCTAGGTTCTGTCATATCTCAAGACCTAAAACGGTCACCTAACATCAAAAACATCATCAAAAAAGCACAACAAAGAATGTTCTTTCTGCGCCAACTCAGGAAGCTCAAACTGCCCAAGGAGCTGCTGGTCCAGTTCTGCAGAGGAACCACTGAGTCTGTCATCTGCACCTCTATCACGGTCTGGTTCGGTTCTGCAACCCAACAGGACCGACACAGACTCCAGAGGAGAATCAGAATTGCAGAAAAAACAATGGCTGACCACCATTGAGGACCTGTAGACTGCACGGGTCAAAAAGAGGGCGGGGAAACACGAACACAAGAACAGTTTTTCCCCGAACGCCCTCACTCTGCTAAACAAATAATTCCCTCAACAGGGTCAGACTTTTTAGTAAGTCTGCACTACTATTACTACTAGTTTTTCCCATCATTCCTACCCTCCTTTTCCTCCCACTTAGGACTGTAGGACTGGAACTTGTTGCTTGTATCCTAAGATTTTTATTTATATTGATTGTTCCCTGATTGCTTATTTGACCCCTGTGACCTCCTGATTCTTGACCACTGTCTCTTTTATGGAGGCTGAGAGCATCTGCACCGAAGACCAATGCCGTGGCCTCCACTCACACGTGGCCAGGGAGGAAGACTCAGGGCGCCTACTCTCTTCTGGGCATCGGGGGGATGGACAGGCCCCCTCCGGACTCTGCCCGACACCCAACCTGGGCAGGAAGCGGCCGGCCGGGGAACTCGTGGAGCCCGCAGGGGGGAGGCCCTGCCACGGGGCCGAGCCGAGGGTCGGGCTGGAAGACCCCCGCGGATCCCTTTGGGGGCTGGGAGCGGGATGAAGGCCGGGGCGCCTGAGACCCCCCCCCGCCCCGCTCGCGCCCCCCCCCCGCTCACCTGCCGCCAGAGCCGGGGGGGGCCCGCCGACGCCCCCGACGCCGCTCCCGCTTCCTCCGCCGCCGCTGCCCTCCGCCATGGCCGCCGCGCCCGCCTTGCAGCCAGGCAGCGCCAGTCGAGCGGGGAGCCGGGCCGGGCGGGCGAGCGCCGAGCGGCCGATCGGGCGGAGGCGTCGGGCTCCTGAGCGCGGGCAGAGCGTGGGGGGGGGGAAGGGGAGGGGCCGAGGGTCGCCCGGGACACACCCACCGCCGCCCCACCGCCCCTTCCCGCGCCCCCGCTCCTGCCCCCCCACCCGCAGCCCCGAGGAGGAGGAGGCGGAGGAGGCGGAGGAGGAGGAGGAAGCTCCTTTGTGCGGGGGTGGGGTCTCTCCTCGAGAGGCGGGGCTGACCCCCCCCCCGTGCTGCCCTCCCGGACACCCCCCCCCCCCGCCTGCGGGCTGCCGTGTTGCAAGGCTTCGGGGGGGGCACCTCTTTCCTGGGGGAAGAAGCCAGGCGGAGGTCCGGCTCCCACGCTGCCTCTGGACCTGGGGCCTCGGAGGCCTTCGAGTCGGGACCCCCGCCCTTAGTTATCCCTCTGTATTGGGCGGGGGGTCCCTGAGGTCTGGCTGGGAGAGCGCCTGGCTTTGCTTGCCGCCCGCTCTGACCCTCGGCCCCGAGACCCTCCCTCCCCCGGGGGCTCTGCCCGGGCGTCCCAGGCGCTTGACCGGCTTCCTCCCAATCCCCGCGTCCCACTCCGGGCGGCCCAACATACGGTATTTGTGTAAGGGAAGGAAGGAGAAACAACAACAACAACAATTATAATAATAACAATAACAATAATAACAATAATTTATTAGATTTGTATGCCGCCCCCCTCCAAGAACTCGGGGGGGGGGGCTCACAACAACAAACAAGGACAGAGAAGAGTGTTTTAAAATCCAGCGACCCAACTGGCCCATCCAGCCAAGCCCCCCTCCCCTCTCCCCCTCCCGCCCATCCCCAGATTCAGGCAGCGCCCAATTTCCTGGGATTTTGGGAAGCCTTGAAGACCTTCCCAGGCTGGAGGTTAATGGGGAGGGGGCAACTGGCTTAACTGGTTGAGCCCCAGTTGTACTGGTTTTTTCCCCATTACTCCTATGCGGTGGCTACTATCATTGTGGGTAGAATCCCTTACTTTTCTATGGAATTTGCCAACTGCCCTTCCTCTGGAAAAGGCCATTGTATTAGATCAAATGGTATGTAGCCACACTGCCTGTGCCCTGGGGGGCAGCCCCCCTGCCCCAAAGCCCAGGAGAAAGCCAGGCCTTTAAGGCCTCCACAATGCCACCAGAGCAGAGCTGCCTGATTCCTGGGGGAGCCCCATTCCAAAGGCCCCCAGGCCCCCAAAGCCCAGGGCTGGTAGCCAAAGGGATCCGGGGGTCACTGGCCGTCTCGGCTTCAATGGGAAACAGGCATCCCGCGGTCAACCAGGCCCCATGCCAGGCAATGGGCAGCTAGGCAGCTGATGACAAATAAAGACAGCATTAATTATTTGGGGGTGGGGGTGCTCATAGGGGCTGAGAATGAGGCTCATGGGGCTGGCCCCACATTTCACCCCCTGAGGGCTCAGAGATGCCGTTTGAGGGGAAGCTCGGAGATGGCACATCAGCCAACCACCACCCCCCGCCCCCCACCCCGGCCATCGGAGTCCCCTGATGTTCTTTGAGGACCGCCCTGAGCCCAGCGGCCCTTCCCTGACCAGGGCGGTGGTGGGGAGGGGCCGGGCATCCCTGTCTGGCTCCAGGGGGTTCAGGGCCCCCATTACTGTGCCACCCTCCAGCCCCCCCACAAACAGGCGCTTGGGGGCCGGGCCTCTCACAAGGGGCACGAGGGGGAGAATCTAATTGCCAGGACAGCCGGGCCAGCCAGGCACCTCTGGAGGGGGGGAGAGTGGTTTCTCCTGCCCCCCTGAAAACGGGGACTGAAGTGGGGCAGGGAAGACCGGGGGGGGCAGCCAAGATTCCTGTAGGAGCCCCATGAATCAGCAGCACCCCCACAGCTGGTGGCTGCCTCCCCCTTTCATGCAGGGGGGGAGAGGAGGCGGGGGAGGAGATACATGGCCCTGCCCTTCACCCCAGGTCATATCGTCCATCCCCCCCCGCTCCCCCCCCCGCAGTCTCTTCAGGGCCAGTGGGTAGTTCAGGAGATGGACCTGCCACTGCCTCACCTGCTCATCCAGGTAGAACTTGACCTGCTGAAGGCTGATCCGTCTGTGTCACCCCCCCCCCACCTCTCCTTTGTTACAGGCGATTCTCTCCTTTGGACCCCCCCTCTGCTTCCCCCCCCCCAAGCGGGCAGCCGTTATTCATCTTCCCTCTTTGCTCGGGGCACAACCAGCCCCCCTGAAGTCAGGCTCCCCACTTGGTCCCCTCTGGGTGCCAGCTGCCCTTGGGGGGCGTTTGGGGCCCTGCTCCCTGCCTCCCATCACACGCTAACCAGGCCCCCCTCTACCCCCCCCCCGGCTGAGTGACAGCTGCTCTGCCCCCGCCCTTGGCCTCTTACTCAGCGCTTGAGTAATTCACACCACCTCGCGCGGGGGCTGACCAGCCTGTGGGGTGGGCTGTGCTTGCAGCTCCCACTCAGCCCAGGGCTGCCCTCCCCCACCTGGGGGAGGCTGGGTGGGAGGTGAGGGGGGAAGTCACTCACCTTATGGGACCTCCGGCTCAGACCCCCTGCCTGCTGCCTGGCCACGAAGGGGGTTGAAGCTGGGGGTCCCTGCGGGCCAAGGAAGCCCGTGGCTGAATTCTGGGCAAAAGAAGCCCTTGCCCACCCAGGTCTTGGGGGCTTCAGCCCCGGGGGGCGCAGGGGGGCTTCCCCACAAGAGAGGAGGGTCTCCTGGGAGGAGAATCCAGCCATGGCTGGGCCCACTGAGCCCCCAGGCCTCCTGAGCGTGGCCCGCCCATCTCTGCCCCCTCCCCACGGAAGGTCCGGCCCTGCCTGCCTGCCCGGGTCAGTGGGGGGAGGGGTGGGATAGCATCTGGGCCAGAACTGCCTCCTTCCTGGGGGGGGGGGAGAACCACACAAAAACAACACAGGCTGTGCTGTGCGTGGCAACCAGTGCAGCACAGAAGGGCCTATTTGTCATGTACCCACAGAAGCTGGGGGGGCAGTGGGGGGCGGGTGCACAGAGCCAGCTGGCAGTGTCCCTCCCCACAGGCCGTCCACCTGCCTTGGTCAGAGGGAAGGAGGCCAGCAGGCCACAGACTGCCCAGTCCCTCTGGGTCCCAGGTGTGGTCTGGGGGAGGGTGAGGGGCTCTGATTCCCTTGGCTAAACCTTTGGAGCTGGGCCCCCAGGGAACCACTGGGCAGGAAAGGCAAGGGGGAGAGAAGGCACCCCCAGGCCCCTTGGGGAAAGGCCTGAGCCCCCCCCCCCGGCAGCCTGGCTCCCCCTTAGCCAGAGGCAGGTTCAGCAGCAGCCAACCAAGACCATCATGGTCAGCGCCCCTCCCAGGACCAGTCTGGTCACTCCAGTCTCTGGTCATTAGGTTCCCGTCCATCCCAGACCCTCTGCCAAGCCCGAGTTTGCGGAGAGGGGCGGCATATAAATCCAATAAATCTAATCTAATCTAATCTATGCCAGGGGCACTGCAAGGAAGTGAAGGTACACCGCCCCACCCCAAGCAAAAAAACCTCCCAGAAGTAGTGCCTTCCCTGGGGCTGCCCCTTTGGGGAGCAGCTGGGGGGGGGGCTCAGCCTGCAGGTGGACAGCCACCCTTTGAGCAGGGAGTCAAAGGCCTTTCTGCCACTTCCTGGACAGGGAGAGAAGCAGGGGGTCTTTTGAGTGAAAACACTGCCCTCCGAAGGGGCTAAATGCTGGGGGCCTTGACAGGGTCAGCCCAGGCAGGCAAGGCTTTCAGTTGACCAAGGAGCTGCCTGGCCCTGGTGGGGGGAGGGCTTTCTGGGCCACATAGTCCAGTTCAGCAGCTGGGAGATGCAGAAGCCCCTCCCCTCTTCATCCCCAGGCCCCCCCTCCACGTCTCCCATGGATCCTGGCTGCCAAGTGCATCATAGGTGGCGATTGAAAGGGAAGCCCCTCTATGTGGGTGGGGGCAGGCAGGGGGCCCTTGGGTCCCAGTTGTTGCCTCCTCTTTCTGCTCAAGGTCCCAACGGACAATTGGGGGGCCACTGTGGGACACAGAATGCTGGACTCTTCTTAGGTTCTTAGGGCTGCCTTCTCACACCGCCCGCCCAGTTCCTGGAGGCCCCTGAGTTGGGGGGGGGGGTCTCTGCACATATGAATCTGGAGCCGAGCGAGGGAGCCCAGCCGAGCCCCCCTCAAAGCAGGTCCTGTGAATGCAGACAGGGACCCCCCTAGGAATGTCCTCTGCCCCATTTTTTTCCACTTAGTTGGAGTGTGGGGAGGGGCTTTCCTGAGGCCTGGCTGGTTGACCTCCCTCCCAGGCCCAGCCCAGGCTGGAGAGGTGGGGGGGAGACTTTGGGTGCCATATTTGGGAGAGTGGCCTTGCTTGTAGCTCCTCGTGTTCAACCCTCCCCCCCTTGAATCCCCTTCCCAAACCAGACCCCCCCACTTCCCAAAGGGAGAGTTGCAGGGCTGGAGGCGAGGGGGGCAAAGGCGGAAGAACTGAAGAGGGGCTGCCCGTGGGGGAGGAAGAAGAGGGGGGCTTGCAACCCACCCCAACTGCCCTCTCTCTGCAGGGCAGCTGCTCAGAAACTGGGGCTGCCTAGAGCCGCCTGCATTGCTCCTGTGGAACTTCAGACACTTGAGATGGAGCCTCTAGGCCAGGCCTTATGTGGGGAGGGGGGAGGAAGCCTGGGCCTTCTCTCCAGTAAACCAAGGCCCCAATCCAAAACTTTGAACAAGGGAAGCAAGGATCCTGCATCCCATGGATTGGGGTGGAGCTTTGGTAGAGGTGTGTGGTGGGCCTCCATCCCCAAGAGGTAGCGGTTCACAGCGCCCACAAGCAACAAGCCCAATAGCAGCCCCCACCCGGCAAGCTGGACCTGGGGCCACGGCAGACAAAGTCAGAAGGAGAGAGGGGACCAGGCCTGGGGGGGGCTCTGAGCGCCCCATCCTTCCCTTCCATTAATGGGGCGCCCCTCCTGGCTCTGCGGGAGACGGCCGCGTGACGGCAGCGGCGAAAGGTGTGGCGGAGGGAGCGGTCCGACGGCTCAGGTCGGTTTCCATAGCAATAAGAAGGGAGAGGGTCTCGCCGCCGCGTTGCCATGACGACCGTGGCTGTCAATCAAAGCTTTCCCCTCGCCGTTCGCGTCCCGCACCCACCCGAATTTTCTCCCAGGGAAAGGCGGGGACCCCCTCGCCCTCCCCTCCTTCCCAGGCGGCTGGCGTCCCACCAAAGGCGGCGCGTGGACGGCGGTCCCCTGCAGGGAGCCGGGTCAAGCTCGGCGGCCGCCCCGCGGTCAGTAGCCCTCCAGCCCGCTCGTGCGGCGTCCGGAGTGGGGGCCCCGCCAAGCCCGCTCTCGCGCCTGGCTGCGCCGCGGGAGCTCCGGGGAGGGGCGTCGGGCGGCGCTCCGAAAGACTTTCATAAATTTTCGATGGGCAGCCAAGAAGGCGGGCGAAGAGGCGGAGGCGAAGCGGCGGAGGCGGCGCGCTGCTGTTGCGACGGAGGGGAGCCCGAGCTCAGCCCAGCCCTGCCCAGCCCAGCCCAGCCCTGCCCAGCCGCCACCGCTGCCGCTGCGGGGAGAGGCGAGAGGAGGCCGGGGGCGCCAGAAGACGCCCGTCGACAGGGGGGCAGCCGGGAGGCCGCGCCAGCCGCCCAGGGGGGCGGATTCCCCCCTAAAAGCGCCGCCGAGCGAAGCCGCCGCCCGACAAGCGCTTAGCCGACTGGAGCCGCCGCGACCAACGGCGAAGAAGCGGCGGCCGCGAAATGCCGCTGCCCGGGGCGCCGCCGACCCGCGGCCGGATTCGCAGCTGTCCCCGCTACCGCCGCCGCCGCCTCCCGCAGCTCTGAGCGCCGCCCCGGGACCGGCCGCGCCGACTCTGCGCCGCCAGGATGCTTCGCGAAGGTGAGTCCGCCAGCCGCGTCCGGGAGGGCGCCGGGCTCCTCGCGGCCGCCAAACTTCGCCAGGGGCGGCCGGGCGGGGAAACTTTCCGGGTCCGGCGGGCGGGGGCCTAGCGAGCGCGGCGGGCTCCGCGGCCTCGGTTTTGTTCGCGGCGCCGGAGCGGCCGCGTCTTCGAGGGCCCGGATCCGCGCCCTGCCGGCCTCGGATGCTGCGGCGGCCTCGGGAAGAAGGCGCCCGCTTGCGGCCGGCCGGGCCCGCGGAAAGCGGTGGGGCACGTGACGTGATTCCCGGGGGGTCGGGCGGAGCGGCGCCGGAGCGAAACTGCAGCTGCTCCCAAGGGGGGCGGCCGGACCAGCCTGGACAGTCCGGAGCGCGGGATCAGAAGCCGGCGGGGGCTGCCGGGCGGGGGGCTGGCAGAGGACTCTCAGGTCGCCGCCTGTTTCACGGGGAGGCGCTGGGTACCGGTGGGAATCCGGCTCCGCGCATCGCCCGAAAGGGCCCCGTGCCCAGCGTCTCCGGCGGGAGTGGGCCGAGGGGCGATCTCGAAAGCAGCTCGCGCGAGGGGTGTCCAGGGCTCTCGCGACTCCGCGGCCGCTGCTTTTTGGGTGGGGGGGGCGGCGTGTGTGTGCGCGAGCCGGCGCGCCTGGAGAAAAGGCGGCGGGGCGGACGGAGAGTCGCGCCGGGCACTTGGGCGGACCGAAAGGCCGTCCCGGGGCTTCTGCTCCCCGCTCGCCTCTGCCTTTCTCCTGGCAACCACCGGCCGGGGTTCTCGGGAGCGGCCGTCCGGCGGCTCTTCCTCTCTTCCCTCACTCGGAGCTTCGGCCGGAGGAAGCAGCAACCTGGAGGGCTGAAGACCAGCGAGCGGCAGCCCGGAGGGGTGGAGGCGCAGCGAGGTCGGGGCCGAGCTTCTGGGCACCCGTTTCCCCTCAGGGAACGACGCCCCCTCCCCCGGGCGAGGGCAGAAGGGCGGCCACCGGTCTCCAAAAGAGAGGCCTGCCCGGTGAAAGTCTCGGGGCTGCCCGGCCGCCCTGCCGCCTCCAGCGAGCCTTGGAGAAGTTGAGCTGAGCGGCGGCAACAATACTAATAATAGCAATACAAACAACGCCGCTCGTGGCTTCCCGCCGCAGCCCCCGTGGCCGATAGAGGCCGAGTGCGTCCCTGGACTGAGGTCCCAGAAACAGGGGAGGCAGAAGGGCGCGTCCCCCCTCCCCGCCCAGAAGCCGGGGCTGCTTCGGCTCGAGGAGCCCGACGGGCGGCATCAGAGGTTGGGGTTCCTGGCCAGGCGCTGGTCCCCCGCAGGGCGGCTTGTGCGGTGGGAGGCCTCTGTGCCTGCTTGCCCGGCGGCCTCCTGGGTTTGAAAGATCCTGGACAAAGGCGCCGAGGGGGATCCAGGTGGCAGAAGCTGCTAGGCTGGGGGTCCCTCCTCCCCGGTGCCAGACTGCAGCCTCGGCTGCTGGGGCGAAGTGGCTTCCCATTGGGGACTTCCTGGGGGTGCCTGGGTGGCCTTGGGGAGGGGCAGGAGGCTGGACTCGAGGGCTGCCCCCCCAACCCCTGCCCCTCTGTGCCTGTTAGGGTGAGGCATGGGGGGGCAGAGGAGCCCAGCCTATTTCAAGGGCAACACTTTGGGGGAAGCGCAGGAGAAGTAAATGCTGGAGCTGAAGGCGCAGGGGCAAAAGTCCCGATAAATCAGGAGGCGCCTGGGGCTGAGTGCGGAAGGGAATAAATATTTAGATTAGGAGGCAAAGCAAAATACGGGAGGGAAGAGAGGCAGGCCCGGGCTGCGGGGCCACTGTCTGTGTGTTGGGGGGGGGTCTGGCCAGAGGGTCGCGAGTGCACTCCTCCAGATCTGGCTTCTGATCCCCTCGGCTCTGCTTGCCCGCCCCCCCACAAGAGCCCCAGTGCTGGGCCACCTGCAAGGAGAGAAGGGCCTTCAAGGCTGGGGGAGGGGAGCTCAGTTCCTGTGGAGGGGGGGCTTGTCCCATCTGTATGGTGGGGGTCTCAGTGGGAGGCGTCATGCTGTCCAGGCAGCCGAGGAAGGAGGCGGGAAAGGGAGGCAGACTGGGGGGGAGAGGAGACACCAGGCAAGCTCTCCAGGCAGGGGCTGGTCCTTTAGGATGGGGGGGGGGGTCATGCTTGGGGCTGGACCTGGGGAGACGGGGTTAATGAGGATCATAGGTCAGTCTAATTCTGCTCAGGGTTCAAATGGCCTGGAGGGCCAAAATCACAGCCAAAGGGGGGGAGGCAACGGGACTTCCAAAAGACACCCAAGCTTTGGGGGTGCAGGGATCTTGGCAAAGGTGGGGGCGGGCTATGCCATCTATGGGAGGGAGGCCCGGTTCTGCTTGGAAGCCACGGTGGGGGTGGGGGGAGGGGGAGAAGGGGGGAGCAGTGCCTGAGGGGCCTCGGAGGAAGACTCCACAGCCCCTTTGGGCCAGAAGGGGGGGCAGAGGGAAGAGGAGGAAGTTTTCCCCTCCGCCCTGAGACGCACAGCCTATTCAGGGTCAGCGGGGGGGGGGGGGGTTGTAGACAGAGAGTGATGGGGGCGCGAGACACACACACACACCCGCCTGGCCCGCCGTGTGTGGCTTTGATCCGGGTTTGGCCCCCTTTGACCTGGATTGCAATCGCGCCCTCGTGCAACCGCCGCTATTTGTCGGGGCCCGATTTCCTCCCTTGTCCAAGGCAGGCCCGGGGGCCGGAGCCTCGAGGCCAAACTGCTCCTCCCGCTCACCCGGCCGAACTTTCCGGGCAGCCGCGAGGTGCCCCTTCTATCCGCGCGGGGCCGCTTGGGGGGCGCCGCTTGCCAGCCATCTCGCCGCGGGGAGGAGCGGGCGGGGAAGTGGCGGCGGCGGCGCTCCCGGGGAGGGAAGGTGCTTCAAGGTCAAAGTGGCTCCACCGACGCCGGACCCGAGAGGAGCCTCCGCGCCGCCGCCTGCCCGCCCGGCCTTCTCCGCGGGGCTGGTTTTCCCGGCGGCCCGGCCGATGCGGGCGCAAGG
Source organism: Erythrolamprus reginae (assembly GCF_031021105.1). Lineage (NCBI taxonomy): Eukaryota > Metazoa > Chordata > Lepidosauria > Squamata > Dipsadidae > Erythrolamprus > Erythrolamprus reginae. The sequence continues at coordinate 426,202,223 of NC_091950.1, forward strand.
GGCCGCTTCTTGGGGTCGGAGCCCTCCGGGAGGCAGTCAGGCTTGTCCCGGACTCGGGCCTCCCTAGGTGGGAAGGCGACCGAAAGCAGGGCCGGAGGCGGCGGCCAGCAGGCAGGCAGGCAGGGATTCCGCTGGGCTGGTCGTGACTACTTTCCCCTGGCGAGGTCGGCCGGGGCGCTGATCCTGGGCTCAGAGGCGGGGCGTCTCCCGGGGGCTGGAAGGGAGGAAGGGCAGGCCATGGGGGGGGGAGAACCCCGGGGGGCACCAACGCTCGGCAACCCTCCCGCCAGGGGCCTTCGGGGGGCGGGGCAACCCTCTCGGGAATGAGCCCCGAGAGAAGCCGAAAGGGCCGGTGGGAGGCTGGCTGCAGGGGGGCCTGGACGGCGGGGGCGGCCCAGAGGGAACCAGGTTGGCCGGAGGGGAAGGGGAAACAGCCCCCCGGGGGGGAGGGCATGCGATGCCGCCGCGACCAGCCGGGCTGCAGGGAAGAGACGGGCAGCTGGAGGGAGAGAAGGCGCTGCTGTCCCGACGGAGCCCTTCACGGAGGGGGAAAGGGGGCGATCTAAATACCCCCCTCGGATGGCGGGAAAGTGGCCCACGAGAGCTGGCTTCCCACCGCGGCCCTTGGGGGTTGGGGGTCCCTTTGCAAAGGTGGGGGGAACAGCAACGCTGTTGGGAGGCTGCGCTTCTCCCTCCGCCAGACTTCAGGGCCGGCCACCCGCGCAGCCTCCGCCCTTGTTTTCTGAGCAGCTCTGCGGAGCAACAAGGCGACCGATTCCCCGAGGGAGACGAGGCTCCCGGGCCCAGAGCAGCCGGGTCCCCCGAGAGCGCGGGTCTCCGGCAGAGCTGCCTCCTCCAACCCTCCCCCCCCCCCACTGCCAGGCCAAGCCCTCCTGCAGCGCCCCACCCCCACCTCGCCCCAGGCCTTTAAAACCCCACCCCCACCTGCTTGCTGCCCCTCCGACAGGCTGTTGTTCCCATGGCTGTCCTGCCTGGACTTCCGGCTTTTTGGTTGGCCTGGATGGGCACCGCTGGGGTTGGGGACCCCTCCTCCTTTTCGGCCACAGCTGTGCCTGCCCATCTCTGGGTCACTTCCGCAGCTCTTGCTGTGGGCTTCTGTGGACTGCAAAAAAGAGGTCGAGTGAAAGGAAGGGCAACTAAGGCCATTGAAGGCAACTGATTGAAGCCACATATTCATTACAAGGCTAAAATAATGATAAACGGTGATATAATAGGGACCGTAATGGAAGGTGTTAGATGAGGATGTCCACTATCTCTCCCCACCCCACCCCACCCGTTTATACTATCTCTAGAGGTGTTGTTGAATCAGATCAGAGGGAATCAGTAAATAAAACATTGACAAAGAAGAGTATAAGATGCCAGTGTTGGCCGATGGATGGTGCTTATTATCAAAGAACCTTTAATTCAGGACCCAAATGGTTGTGGGAGACAGAGGGGTTTGGCAAAGTTGCTGGTCCAAAGATAAACAAGGGAACAAAATCCTATACAACAACAAAACAGGGAATTGGAGAAGTTATTGGGAATTCATAGAAACATAGAAACATAGAAGACTGGAGGCAGAAAAAGACCTCATGGTCCATCTAGTCTGCCCTTATACTATTTTCTGTATTTTATCTTAGGATGGATATGTGTTTATCCCAGGCATGTTTAAATTCAGTTCCTGTGGATTTATCTACCACGTCTGCTGGAAGTTTGTTCCAAGGATCTACTACTCTTTCAGTGAAATAATATTTTCTCCCGTTGTTTCTGATCTTTCCCCCAACTAACCTCTGATTGTGCCCCCTTGTTCTTGTGTTCACTTTCCTATTAAAAACACTTCCCTCCTGGACCTTATTTAACCCTTTAATATATTTAAATGTTTCGATCAAGTCCCCCCTTTTCCTTCTGTCCTCCAGACTATACAGATTGAGTTCATGAAGTCTTTCCTGATACGTTTTATACTTAAGACCTTCCACCATTCTTGTAGCCCGTCTTTGGACCCGTTCAATTTTGTCAATATCTTTTTGTAGGTGAGGTCTCCAGAACTGAACACATCAGGTAACAAAACGAGTTAAAAAGTTAGGGATGTGGATGACAGCGGAATGCTCCTCAATAAAAGATAACAACTACACTAAATTGATAGAAAAAAAATCAGAAATATCTGGAAAATTGGACCAAACTAAAAATGTCCTTAATTGACAAAATAGTCACTATAAAAATGAATATATTGCCAAACTGCTCCAATAGAATGGGGGGGGGGGATTTTATAAAGACTTGAACAAAACAATTTTGAAATTTACCTGGAATGGGGAGGAGGCTAAGATAAAAATAAAACGGTTACAAGGTAAATGAAAGAGAGGCAGTTTTGGCCGCCCAGGCTGGGATCTATTTCATCAAGCGGTGGGGGCCACACGGCTAAGGGAACGGAGGTTGTGTAATGCAAAGAGAATATCAGCCCTAGAGGGCCATGATCTGCCCGTAGCCTGGCGCACTTTCATCTGGGCAGAAAACACAAATCAGAAAAGCACTTTCAGAGACACCAGGTGAGGGGACCATTAGTAGAGGACTGGGGGGGAAATAGATCAAAATGGATCTCTCCTAGGGAAGCAACAATCTATCCAGATGCTTTAGAAAGCAACTTACAAAGATCTATTGGATGAACAAAATAATCTTAAACCAAAACAAGATTTGGCTTTGATTGGAATAAAAATGGATTGGTATAAAAAAGCTATGTCATAATATGGTTTTCAAGAATTGGACAAAATCTTAACAGGACCCAAAGATAAAATGATATGAAAAATTTACAATTATCTATTAAATGTGAAAATGGAGGAGGAAATAAATAAAAAGTAATAGTGATTTGAGCTTTAAATTTCAGTTATACAATTGAATTGGAGTCCTGGGAGAAAATTTGGGATCAAAATTATGAAATCACAATGGCAGCATCTTATTAAAAAGCATCTATAAAATGTCCTATAGATGGTACCTAACTCCGGTAGGATTGGTGACAATGTCTCCAAATATAACAGCTAAATGTTGGAAATGTAAACACGATCAGGGGACGCAAATAGAATCGGTCAACAACTGGAAGGCCACTGTCCCGTCTCGTCCTTCTTGGCTCGAGATGGGCTGCACCCAAATCCTGCCCTCGGTCGCGTTCTTCGTACGTTTTAGTTCCCAGGCCTCCAATCACCTTCCGTGTCCTTCTTTGCCCCTTTGCCCCCAAAGTCTCAACATCCTTTTTGTAATTAACAGAAGCCACAGGAAGAATTGCGGCCCTCGTATCACTCACCCCCCCCCAGTCCTTCTTTCCTCTACAGCAGTGTTTTTCAACCAGTGTGCCGTGGCACACTAGTGTGCCGCGAGACATGGTCAGGTGTGCCGCGAAGCTCAGAGAGAGAAAGAAAACAAGAGAAAGAAAGAGCAAGAGAGAGAAAGAAAACAAGAGAAAGAGAGAGAGAGAGAAAGAGCAAGAGACAAAGAAAACAAGAGAGAAAGTAAGCAAGAGATAGAAAGCGAGAGAGAGAGAGAAAGAAAGAGAACAAGAGAGAAAGAGAACAAGAGAGAAAGAAAGCAAGAGAGAGCAAGAGAGAGAAAGAAAGCGAGAGAGAGAGAGAGGGAGGGAAGGTGGGAGAGAGAAAGACATAGAGGGAAGTAGGGAGGGAGAGAGAAAGAGAGCAAAAAAGAGGAAAGAAGGAAGAGAGAAAGAGGGATGGAGAGAGAGAAAAAAAAGAGGGAGAGAAAGAGGGAGAGAGAAATACTGTAGAGCAAAAGGGAGGAAGAGAGAATTTTTTTTGTCCAAACTTTTTTTAGCGCCCCCCCTCAATGTGCCCCATGGTTTTGTAAATGTAAAAAATGTGCCGCGGCTCAAAAAAGGTTGAAAATCACTGCTCTACAGTAGCCAAATCCAATTCCTGCAAAGGTTATTTCGGGTTCTCCCCCCCCCCCCAGGCCCATTCACATCCTAATGGCTCTTCTCTGCCCTTCCCCCCCCCAAAGTCTGAAGTTTTTTTCTATAATGTGGTGATGACCAAGACCGGAGGCCGTAGTCCAGGTGTTCAGGCTATGCATTGGGCAAAGACAGAACCATTGGCTTCCAGGGTGGGGGGCGACGGCCTGGTCACTTCGGACGGGTTGTTCTTCAGTGCTGGGAAGTGGGGGTGGCTGGGTTGGTGATTTATTTTTTATTTATTAATAGAGTTGAAAGGAACCGTTAGGTCATCGAGTCCAACCCCCTGCCTGAGCAGGAAACCCTACAGCACCCCAGCCAAATGGAAGTCCAATCTCCTCTTGAAGGTGTCCAGAGTTGGGGAGTTCACCACCTCCCCTGGCAGGCAGTTCCATTGGTTGATCACTCTGACCGTCAGGAAGTTCTTCCTTATTTCCAGGTTGAATCTCTCCTTGGTCAGCTTCCAACCATTGTTCCTCGTCCAGCCCTCTGGTGCCCTGGGGAATAAAGAGACCCCTCCTCACCGTGGCAACCCCTGAAGTATCTGTAAACTGCTATCATGTCCCCTCTAGACCTTCTTTTTTCTAGGCTGTCCATGCCCAGTTCTCTCAATCTCTCTTCGTAAGTCTTGGTTTCGAGTCCCCTAATCATTTTGGTTGCTCTTTTTTGCAGCTTCTCCAGAGTTTCGATGTCTTTTTTGTAGTGAGGTGACCAAAATTGGACGCAGTACTCCAGGTGGGGTCTGACCAGGGCATAGTAGAGTGGTATTAGTACTTCCCTGGTCTTGGAGCGTATTCCTCTGTTGATGCAGCTTAGGATTGAGTTGGCTTTTTTGGCTGCTGCTGCACATTGCTGACTCATGTTTAGTTGATTGTCCACCAAGACTCCAAGATCTCTTTCGCAGTCACTACTGCTGAGTGGGGTATCTCCCAGGCTGTATGTATGTCTAGGGTTCTTTTTGCCGAGGTGGAGGACTCTGCATTTGTCGGTGTTGAACCTCATTTTGTTGGTATGGGCCCACTGTGATAGTCTGTCTAGGTCTTCTTGTACTCTGAGCCTGTCCTCAAGGCTGTTGGCTACCCCCGCCAGCTTGGTGTCATCTGCAAATTTTATTAGTTCCCCTTTTATTCCCTCGTCCAGGTCGTTGATGAAGATGTTAAAGAGTACAGGACCCAGGACAGAGCCCTGTGGTACTCCACTGTCTACTTTTTTCCATGTGGATTTGGTGCCGTTGAGGACAACTCGTTGGGTGCGGTTGGACAACTCGTTGGGTGCGGTTGGGCCGGACCCTTCTCCGGCATTGCAGGGCCGCCTTCCCATCCCCCAGAGGCCACTGACCGGGCTCCATGCAGCAACTGGGATAAACGGAGGGGGTGGCCGGTCCAATTTGGGGGGGGGCTCTTCCAACCACCCAGTGTGAATTCTTAGCCAGCTCTGCTGCCTTTGCCATTGTCCTCAACCACGTTCATCACATGACTCTCTGTCACCAGGCCACAAAGAGCTTAGAAAGGGATTAAAGCCTCAGGGAGAGGCGGGGGAGGGGTGCCTGCCTCCCTTTGGGCCAGGGCAGGACTCGGACTTGGGTCAGTCTTGGCCAGCCGGGAGGGGCTTTTGCTCCCCTGCGCCTGGCTCTTCCCAAGTCCTGCCCCCCCACACGAGGCCCCCCCTGCCAGGTCTCAGCTCAGAGAGGTTGGAGGGCTGAACTGCCAGGCCTCTTCCTTCTGCCCACCCACCCAACAGAAAGAGAAAGAGGGAGGGAGGGAGGGAGAGAGAGAGAGAGAGGGAGGGAGGGAGGGAGGGAGGGAGAGAGAGAGAGAGAGAGAGAGAGAGAACACGGGCAGGTCTGGCCATTGGCAGCCTCCAGACAGAGGAGGAAAGAGGGAGGGTCCTTCTGGCCTGAGGTGCTCAAGTGACCCCAGGGGGGAGCTCCATGGGGGGGGGCGGGGGGGCTTCGGGGGGGTGAGATTTATCTCTCTTGAGTTCAGGGCCACCTTCAACTTGCCTCCTGGGCCTCTCTGGGTTCCCAGTCACTGAGGACCCGCCAACTGACCCCCCCTCTCTCCCCATGGCCCGCAAGGGGGAATTGGGGGGCAGGTATTCCCTGGTTGGCACAGCTTGGCTCTCGGCCAGGGGGGCTGATCAGGCACAAGGGTCGTGGGGGGGTGGAGCGGTTGGGGGTTTCTCTACTTAGCCAAACACAAGGCAACTGCCTTCTCCATTACAGATGCCACAGCCAGCAAACCGGGATTTATTTCTTAATTTGGGGAGTGTTTAATTTCATCAGGACGCAGCAACGGTGGTGGTGTTATGTTTGAGATGTAGCTTGGTTTTGCGTAATGTCAGGGTGGAATCTCTCTTTGGGTGAAGACGAGGGGAGGGAGGCCATTGGTGCAAAGAGCCAGCGCATGATTTTGCTGTGTGAGGCTCATTGTAGAAAACAGAAGCATCATTTTAGGAAAAATTATGGTCTGGGGGAGTGGGGGGGGGTGTCCCAAAGAGAAACCCCTTTTCGGCTTCAGGCAAAGCTCCAGGTGTGTTTGGGGTCCCGAGAAGGACGTGGGCCTTTGGGGTGATGCTGCCACAGCCCACCTGGGAAGGGGCCTTGCGTCGGGGGTCCTGGCCCATAACCCTCGCGTGGAGCAGCACCACTCTTGGCTGCCCTTTGGCTCAAGAAGCGGCCGGGGTGGGATTGGGCCAAACCCAGTGGCCTGTCTTGGCTTACCCTGGCGGGGGATCAGGATTCCCCCTCCCAGATGGGCAGAAAAGTCCCTGCTGACCGACTGTGGGGTCCTTGAGGTCCTTGAGGGACTGGAAGGCCACGTGCCCCCCCTTCCTCCTGCTAAGCAGCTCAGCCCACCCCAGGGTCCACGCGACCCCCGCAGCTGGTTACATTCATTACTTATTTGTTATTTGGACCTCTAGGCTGCCCTTCTCCAGGGGACCCAGGGCGGCTTGTAGCACAAAAAATACAAATTCAACAATACAAAATCCTGCCCCAGAAGCTACACTGGAGAGTCCAAATAATTAAGATCTACTCTAAAACCCCAAAACATTTAAACCATCCAACCGACATTCGTCTCATCAAAAGCATTTGGCCAGAGCAGGTATCAGTGGTCGATGGCCCTGGGCCTGCCGGCAAAGGTGTGTTTTTAAAGGTGTGTTGCAAAAGGCCAGGCGGGCGGGGGCAGGGCAGATCTCTGGAGGGAGCTGATTCCAAAGGGCCGGGGCTGCCACAGAGAAGGCTCTTCCCCTGGGACCTGCTTGGCTTCGACTCTGTGGGACCTGTGGGGCAGGAGAGGGTCCTCTAGGTTGCCCCAGCCCCAGCCATCCGAGCTCAGGCACTGCCCGGGGCTTTAGCAGCAGGGGCACAGAGGGGCTGTGGGGAGACTCCTGGGGGCGCCCATGTGGGGAGGGGCCTTTTGGGTGCCCCCCTCACCAGAATCCCTGGAGCCCGGCTGGCCCACCACTTGCCTCACCCCTTGTTGGCCAGGCAGGGGGTCTCTTTCCCTCCTAGCGGGCGGCCTGGCTTCAGCCAACCTCCTGGGGGGCTTCTCCCCAACAGCAGCCCTGCCCTTTGAGGGGGCCGTGGAGGCCGTGAGGGCAGCTGGGAAAGGTGGGCAAGCGGGGTCTGCCCTCCGCTTGACCAGACGGGCCAGGGGGTCTTTTTCTGCCGCCAGTCTTCTGTGCTTCCACCCCCGTCAGCTGGCAAGAGGCAGCATTGCGGCTGCACTTCTCCCCGCTTGGGTGGGGCCAGTGCCCTGCAGACCGGGGTGGGGATGGGACTCGGGGCCTCGGCTGCACCTGCTTCTATGGGGCCCTCTGGCTTGGAAGCCGAGGCTGGGCTGGCTCAGAGGGGCTTCTGCCTAGCTGTGCCATGGGGGGTGTTGTTTGCAGGCTGTTTGGGGGGGAAGCCACCTGGAAGCCAGCAGAGTAGGGGGGGGCAGGCCAGAACCCCAGCAGTCATCCACCCACCCAGCCCCACATGCAAGACCAGCAGAGGAGACATGCCTGGGCAGCACAGGGGGCATCCCCCAGGGACCAGCTTGCCTGCCCCCCCTTTCTGGAACCTGGGAGGAGGGGGAGGGATGATCTGCGCCCCCTTCCCCCCCCCAGCCTGTCATCCTGCTGCAGTTCTCCTCTGATCACGGGGCCTCTTCCCCTCCGAGTGGAAGAAAATCCGCTAAGCACCAGGATTAAACCTGAAACTAGGTCTTTCGCCAAGACTTGCCACTTCCTTTCTTCCTGCGGGAAGCCGCCTTCCACGGGCGGGGGGGGGGGGGCTAAGCCAGGCCAGCAACAGAGCCCCCCCCTTGTGGCAGAGCCCCCTTCCAGGCCCCCCTTCCCACTCTGGCCAGGCCCTGGGCTGGGGGCACCACCGACTGCTGCCCCCCCTTCAGCACCCTCCTTGCAGAAAGCGGGGGGGGAAGCAGGATGGCCGCCGAGAGGAGCAGAGGGGGGGGGCTTGGCATGCCAGTGGCTGCTGAAGAGCCTCGCAGGGGGTCTCCGGTGGAGGGGAGTCAGAGTTGATTGAAGGGCGGTTTTCTTGGCCTTTGTGGAAGGAGATCTCCCCCCCTCTCGCCCCCTGCTCAAGGCTGCCCCTCTGGGGATGCCGGACCCCCATTCCGTTGTGCCTGGCAGACTGGAGGAGGGGTGGCATACGTCCTGGGAGGGGGGGGCTGACGTGCAAGAGATTCAGCCCTCCCCCCTGTGGCTGCTAGGGTCCATTTGCCTGCCTGGGTTCCCAGCTTTCGGGCTGAAGTGTTGGAGGAGCTCTTGGGGGGCCACCGGGCCCAGGACTCCCCAACGGGAGGGGGGGCTTCTGCCTTCAGGGAGGGGCAGGTGGGCGAAGGCACCGAGCCCGGCTGGGGTCCAGGCCAAGGCGGAGGTCCGGCTCCATCCAGCTCTCCTGGGCTGCCCCTCCCTGCTGCTGCCCACCTCTCTCCCTGTGTCCTGGCCGAGCCTTTAGGGGTCACTGGGTGACCCAGAACCTTTGGAGCAGCGAAATGACACATGTGGGACTTTCTGGTGTTTGTCACGCAGCGTCTTCACCATCGGCTGCCCTGCCCCCCTTTACACACACCCCCGGTCTGCCCCACTGTTTGCCCCCTCTCCCCCACAGGGCTCTCGAGACCTCAAAGGCCACTGGGATGGAGAGGCCGGTCCGAAGGGGCCTCCGGCAAGTCCTTGGCTGCATTTGGACCACTGCCTCCGGTCCCACCTCAGTGGCCTCCCCAGACAGGGGGGAGGGAGGCTTTGGTCTCACCTGTGCCAGCTGCAGAACTGTCAGTGCAGCCCCCCACTTTCCTCAGGGCCTGGGGTCCCCCGGGAAAGCCCCGATAGCTGAGCCTGGTGAGAAACCTAGAAGAAGATGGACGGCAGAAAAAGGCCTCCTGCTCCCTCTCGTCTGCCCTGATTCCTGTGTTTTATCTTAGGGTGGATCTGTGTTTATCCCAGGCATGTTTCAATTCAGTCCCTGTGGATTGACCAAGCACATCTGCTGGAAGTTTGTTCCAAGTATCTACGACTCTTTCAGTCAAATAATATTTTCTCCCATGGCTTCTGATCTTTCCCCCAACTAAATTCTGATTGTGCCCCCTTGTTCTTGGGTTCCCTTGAACATATTTAAATGTTTCAATCATGTCCCCCTTTCCCTTCCGTCCTCCAGACTATACAGATGGAGTTCATGAAGTCTTTCCTGGTCAGTTTTAGGCTTAAAACCTTCCACCCGTCTTTGGACCCGTTCAGTTTGATCCATCTCTTTTTGTGGGTGAGGTCTCCAGAACTGGACACAGTATTATTCCAAGTGGGGTCTCCCCAGCGCTCCATACTGCAGGATCACCATCTCCCTCTTCCTGCTTGTGAAACTTCTAGCTGTGCAGCCAAGCATTCTGGTTGCCGGCGTGTGTGTGAGAGAGAGGTGAAGTGCTGCCCTTCCCCTCCTGCCCACCCAAGGCAAGGGGGCCCGGCGTGCACCCTCAAATTCATCGCTTGCTGTGAAACATTTGCCCACCGCAGCCTGCCAGGCCCGAGGGGCTCTCGGAACGCCGTTGACCAAGAGGGGGCTTGGGCTGGTCTGCTGGGAGGCCCTTGCTTAAGCCGCTGGAGACGGCAGGGACCGGCTGGACTTTCCTGGCTGCCCCTGGACTCTGCCGGCGCCCCATTTGGAGACGATTCCTGCCACTCACGGCTGAAGAGCCCCGTCCTGGACCGTCTCGGCCGACCTTTCACGACCCACACAAGGGAGCGTCATCAGTGGGGTGGGGGGGTGGAGAGGAGGGGGATGGTGGGTTCTGTGGGGTTCCAGGAGTTTGAGGGAGGCCGGGGTCGCCCTGCCAGCGGAGAGCAGAGAAGTGTCCCAGGTAGCTGAGGGGCCTCTTCACGAGGGATCAGCTGGGCTGGGGGCTGATGCAATGGAGGCCCTGCTCCCCCTCCCTCCCTCCAGCAGTCTTATCAAATAATAAGCAGGATTCATGATGGAGTGGGGGGGCTCCCTGGTTGAGATGGAGAGCAGCCCCCCCCCAACCGCCACCCCTGGGCTGCAGGAAGGTAGAGGGTGGGGGGAGGGGAGCCCAGGGAAACATCCTCCCCCCCCCCCCGGCCACTCTCCCCCCGGCCTCTCTTCTTGCTTGGAGCTGCTCTGCCCTCTGGCCTGATCGATGGAAACAGCCCATCAAAACAAGGTGAATATTTCATGGGATCCGGGGGGGGGGAGCTTCTCCCCCCCCGCCTGCCTCCCCCCCCCGTCACTCGCAGCAACAGCAGCTGCACAAGGAGGCCGATCCACCAGCTTCCCTCCTCCCATTGCCCAGCTGCAGCCCCCTCCCCAACCCCCCACAGCCCCCTCCCGCCTCCCACCTCCCACCCCCACTCCGCTCTAGGCAGCCTGACTATGAGGAGCAGCTGCCCTGGGCAGGGGGCAGAGCAAGGGGGGCTGCTTCCTGGACAGACCCCCCCTCCCAGAGCTGCATCCAAGGTGGGAGACGCCCCCTCCCCCCACCAGACAGGCCTTCCTCAGCCTGGGTCTCCGGAAGGGTGGCGGGTGGGACTGCAGCTCCAGGCTGGCTGGGGATGATGGGACCTGTTCTCCCAGCAAGGTGTGAGCCTGTGTGGCCCCGAGGGTCCCTAGCAGCTGTGGGGGAAGGAGGGGCGCAGGGCCAGGGGAGCGTCTGAAGCGCCTTCTTCAGGGGGGGTCTTTGCCCCACAGCTTGGAGGGGCGGGAGAAGCAGCAGAGTCCAGATGGGGGGGAGTCAGGAGGGCCCCTGTGCCAAGCAGGCATCTCCTCCAGGGCAACGAAGGGGAAGCCCCCCAAGGCCTCTCCTGCTGCTTCCCCCCCCATCCCGAGGGGTCCCTGGCTCTCCCCAGTCCAGGAAGGGCCTGCAGCCCTGGCAGGGGCCGATCCATGGGCCCCCAGCCCTGCAGTTGCCCTCTGCAGCCCCCCAACCTCCTGGGACCTCCCCTGCCCCCTGGGCGAGTACCCGGAGGCCTGCAGGGGAAGGAAGGGGCCAGGGCGTGGGGGGGGGCAGAGGAGGGGCAGGAGGGGGACCCCAGGGCAGCAATCCGGCTTTGGGGAAGCCCCCCTGCTGCTAGGAAGGCAGCTGTTGACATGTTTTTGAAGCAATTTCTGATCTGATATCTTCACTAGATTGAGTTTGTAACCAGGTTTATTGTTTAAGCCTTCTGGGATTCCACCGGGAGCGGCTGCTGTTTACCCAGAGCCCTTTCGTGGGAGAAAACAGCAAACAGGCCCTGCATTCCAATCTGCTGCCAGCCCTTGTGAGATACGGGCAGGTGACGGTTCCCGGCTGATGGATGGGCCCAGGCCCTGCGGGGCAGGAGGGGCGAGGAGGGGCAGCCCCACACAGCCTGCGGGGGAAGGCCAGGGCATCTGCCGGGGGGGAGGAGAGGTGGGGCAGGGGGACAGGGGGACAGGAATAGTTTTGGGGGCAAAACAGCGGCTGTGGCTGGGCAACAGGCAGAGCGAAGGGGGTTTCAGAGGTCATCCAGTCTGGCTGTGGTCGAGTGCAGGGCAGGCTGTGTCTCTGCTGCTACCGTCCACTCTGGTGGGAAGCCTGGTCCAGCTGCCCAGAGATCAGAGCCACCTTAGCATCACCTAAGGCCCGGGGAGCCCCTCCCCCACTCTGGTGGCTGGAGATGCCCAGTTCCCCCTCCCCCACCAATGCCACCTGCAAAAGGCCCGTTTTCTCTCCCCCCCCTTGAATTTAGATGCCGCTTCATCCCCCCAAAATCTTAAACACAAGTAAAATAGGGAGAATGAAAAGGGGAGGGATCCAGAGGCTCCCCAAATGCCACCAGCCGAGGGTGGCCCAACCCCCCCCCCGTGACAGACACGCTAACACAGCAGCCAGCTTTAAAAGGTTCTCCCCATCATCATCATCATCATCGCCTTCATCCTCACAGCTGGAATAATACAGAAGTGAGCACAAACACAATTTATTTAGGTATTAAATTTAACTGGTTCCTGCACCTCACTGTCAAGCGACTCTGGGTAATAATAATAATAATAGTAAAGAAATACAAGAATGGTGGCAAAGGAAGTAGATATTTGCAACTTGTGAAACTTGCTTATCCAGTGGAACTCTCTGCTACAAGATATTAACCCATAGATTAGACTTGTCAACAGGCTCCGCTGCAGCACTAGAGAGGCCCCCTAGAGGGGTGTGTGCTATGGGGCGGGGTGCACACCCAAACGTTTCCCCACTGAATAAGGGGAAAGAATTTCGGATTGTCCAGAGTTTAATAAAAGAGCCTCCCCCCAGCCCCTCCCCCCCAGCAGCTGCTCAGCCTGGCCACTCCTGCCCTGGGTGCCATCCCCAGGGTGGTCCTGTGCCCCCCCTCCTTGAGCCACTGGGGGGGGCGCCGAGGGGGGGTGTAGGGGCTACACGCCCCCCCCTCCGGCCCTTGCTCCTTGTTGCAGAGATCTCTCTGCCATCTCTATGCCATTGTGTGTCTGGTGCATCTATCACACCTGCGCTGCTGTGACAAGGTAATTTTTATCCGGGCTGTTTATTCCTCCGGTGGCGCCACTTGTAAATTCCGGGAGGAATCCATCTCTCAGCCGGCGACAGAACCGGCACGGGGCCATTAGTCCGGCTTCGGAGGAGGGGGAGGCAGGCCGGGCAGGGCGGGGCAGAAGGCTGGACAGCAGGTGGCCCCACGCGGTGGGACTGGGACCTTCCCTCCGGCCAAAGCCCGACTCTGGCACACCCAGCTGGGGTGGGCTGGGGAAGACCCTCCCCAGCGCACCGGGGCAGCCAGGCCGTGGAGGCCTCTTCTGGCAAAGGGGCTGGGGGCTCCTCTCGGTTGGTTGGTGGTTGCGGCCCTCGGAGCGGGTTGGAAGGACCGAGGCGGGGAGGCGGCTAAGCTGCTGAGGCAGAGGAGCGCCCCACCCCCGCAGAGCAGACCTTCCCCGGGACCTGCAGCTCGGCCTCCGATCCCTCCACCTCGGAGTCGGCGGCCCCCAGCCTCGCCTGCAGGGGGGCTTCGGGGAGGGAGCGAGAGGGCCGCTGCCGGGAACGGGGGCAGCTCGCAGCCCCCCCCCCCGCAGTCTCTCGCATGGGATGGGGAGGGGTCGCCCCCTCTCTTCTGCAAAGAGGTCGGGCGGGTGTGTGTGTGTGAGAGAGAGAGGCGCCACCTTAAGGCTTCTTGCCCCAGCCGGCTCTGTCCCACGTGGGAGGCCCCGGCGACCCCTTTGAAGCCCCCCACCTCCCCCGCGGCCTCTCTGTCAGCGCCCCCCCCCCCTCCAGCGCAGCTGCGGAAGGAGCGCAACGGTCCCGGGCGCAGCTTCCAGCCTCCGCCACACACGGGCCTCGCTCGGCGGCAGCAGCTGTTTCCCAAGCCGCGAACGTGTTTGTGCAAAACATCCACAACAGGAAAACAGCCCCCGCTGCTCCCGGGTCTGCCGCTAATTCGGCGACTGAGGAGGTAGGAGGAGAGTCCGGAGCCCCCCCCCCCCGGCACACAGACTCCCCGCGCCCACCCACCCCCCGCGCCGCGAAGGGGCCAAACCTGCCTGCTGCTTTAAGAGGCCTGAGAGCAGAGAGGAGCGGGCGGGGGCTGCTGCTCCAGGAGGGGGAGGCAGCTGCTGGGGGGGGGGCTGAAAGGGCCTGGCCGAATCTCCCACCCGCTGGGGGGCCACACAGGTCTTCACTGCTCCCCCGTCCCAGGTTGGAGGTGCCACAAAGCCCAAACTGCATGGCTGGACTTTGGAGGAAGATCCGGTGGCTGCATTGTTTATTTATTTTATGTATTCGAGCTGGAAGGGACCTTGTAGATCAGTCCAAGTCCCCCCCCCTCCCTGAGAGTCTCAAATGGGGGGGAGCGCTCACAACCTCTGCAGGCAACTCCTGTTCCACTGGTGGTGGGTTCTTCTCACTCCCAGATAATTCCTCCTTGTTTCCAGGTGGAATCTCCCTTGGTCAGCTTCCACCAATGGTTCCTTGTCTGGCCTTCTGGTGCTTTGGAAAACAGCCTGACCCCCCCCCCCCACCTCTCTGGGGCAGCCCCACAAGTATTGGGAGAGTGCAGTCCTGTCTCCCCTGGTCCTTCTTGGCTAGATGGCCAGGCCCAGTTGCTGCAAATGGTCTCCAGCCCCCTCCTCACCCCGGCTGGACTCCTCTGTGTCTTCTCTAGAGTTCCAGGGTCGCTTTTGTGGTGTGGGGGGCAAAACTGCCTTCAGAACTCCAGCTGTGGCCTAGGCACCAGCCCCTCCATGGTCCTACATTGCATAATAATTTAAATAATAATAATAATAATAATAATTTATTCTGTTCATGCAACTCAGGATTGGCCATTGCTGGCTCCTATTTAGTTGGTTGTCCACCAGATCCCTTTTACAGTGGCTGCTATTGAGTGCCGGTCACCACCACCCCGCCCCCTCCTCCTAGGGTTGTCCCTGAAGTGTAGGGGAGGGGGCCTGCCCACCACCCCCTCTTCTGGCACACGGGGGGGGGGCAGTGGCTCCTCCTGTGCCAGTCTCCTTCCTGGGAAAATGCTCCTCCACAATTGGACCCCGTTTGCTCCGTCCGGAGAGCCCTGCTGGGAAGCACCGGGGGGCCAGGAGTGGCCCAGGGGACAGTGGGGGGCCAGGAAGGGCCCTGGGTTTGCAGCTCCTGCTTCCCATTCAGTAGTGACCCCCCAGCTCCTTTGTGGGGTGCGGTGGCTGTGGCCGGGGTTCAAAGGCACGCTGGACACTCGCTGGCCCTTCCTACCTCCGTGGTCTTGGTTGGTCAGCCTCAACTTCCCCAGGGGGCCAGCTGCCTTCATGCGTGGGCTGCATTCCAGCCCTGCCGAGGCTTTCGTGGGTCCCCTTGGCGTAGAGGAGACCGGCCAGCCCAGGGGCTCAGTGGGGGCTCCGGTTGGGTAGGCCAACAGCTTGGGGCCATAAAAATAAGATCCTGGGTTGATGTTGAATGGGGGGGGGATTTGTGTCATGTTCTCCCTTTTTAACCCCTTCAGGCACACGTGGCAACATGATTCCTCCCACGGAGGGTCACGAAGAATATTTCACGGAAGAGGGCTTATGGCTGGGCCACACTTGCCTGGAAGGCTCACCCAAGAGGGTGTGGCCAACACCAACTGGAGGGCGCCCAGTCAGCTGACCCCTCCTGGGCCCTTCAGCCAGGCCAGAAGCCCCTCAGGCGGGCGAAAGCGGCGGGTGACCCTGGACCCACAAGGAGAAGGCAGGCGGAGGGCTGGTTGACCTCTCGGTCCCTGCCGCCTTCACCCGGGAAGCCAGGGGGAGGCTGGGCCAGGAGGGGGGGGGGACCGGGCCTGCCTCCCAGAGAGCCACCAGAGCCCTTCAAGGCTCAGGCCCTCCAGACACCCGGGGGTCCCAGGCTGGAGCCACGACGGCTACGGGGGCCTTAAAAAGAAGCCCCCTCCTCGAGTCCATGTGCTGTTGGCACCAGAAGAGAAGGAGACCCTGCAGGCTCCCGGTCACCGCCTGTGCCCAGCCAACCCCCCCCCCCCCCCGCCCACTGGGCCAAGAGTTTGGCCACGCTCAACAGCCTCGGGGCAGGGAGGCTCGGCCAGTCACGGCCTGGGCAATCCTGTGGGGAGGGGGGGGCGGCAGGACAGGCTGAATCCCAGAGAGCTGGCCAAGACGGGATGAGCTGGTCAAGAGCTGGATTAACCACAGCTGCTGCTTACGACCCCCCCCCACGCCCCACACACGTCCACCCCGAAAGATGGGGATCAGCTGCTCCTCTGACCCTTCAAGATCCTGGTGCCCCAAGTCAGAAGGGGGCATCTGCTGCCCCCCGTCACTCACAACCCCCCCCCACAACCTTTGCAGCAGGGGGGGGGCTTTCAGTGGGTCCAGGAGAGGAGCTCTTCCCTCCCACCAGCCCTGAGCCTCCCCGGTTGGACCAGGCCCCAGCTGGCCATGCCACGAGTGCCAACACCGGATGTCAGGAGGAGGAGGAGGCAGCCCCCCTCCCCCCCTCCCCACCCCCCGGGTCTCTAGGCCGGGCTGCCTTTCCAGAGCGATGGGGGGGTCCTCCAGGTGGAAAGGCCAGCAGAGCCCAGAGGGGCCCCAGGCAGCCTCTCCCCCTGCCCGCACAGGCCCCGGTGGCCCTTCCGCCGGACCCTTCAGGCCAGGGAGCCCCCAGAAGCCTGTGGCAGCAGGGGAAGGCTCTGGGCTGGGGGCCGAGAAGGGGCTGCTGGTTGGGGCCTGGCCTAGGGGAGGCCCTCAGACCGTCTAGGGTGAGATCATCCAAGGGCATGGGGTGAGGTATCATCAGTATGCAGATGATACCCAGCTTTACATCTCCACCCCTTGTTCAGTCGGCGAAGCAGTGGAAGCGATGTGCCGGTGCTTGGAGGCTGTTGGGGTCTGGATGGGTGTCAACAGACTCAAACTCAACCCGGATAAGACGGAGTGGCTGTGGGTTTTGCCTCCCAAGGACAATTCCATCTGTCCATCCATCACCCTGGGGGGGGGAGTCACTAACCCCCTCAGAGAGGGTCCGCAACTTGGGCGTCCTCCTCGATCCACAGCTCACATTAGAGAAACACCTTTCAGCTGTGGCGAGGGGGGCGTTTGCCCAGGTTCGCCTGGTGCATCAGTTGCGGCCCTATTTGGACCGGGAGTCACTGCTCACAGTCACTCATGCCCCCATCACCTCGAGGCTCGACTACTGTAACGCTCTCTACATGGGGCTACCTTTGAAAAGTGTTCGGAAACTTCAGATCGTGCAGAATGCAGCTGCGAGAGCAATCATGAGCTTCCCCAAATATGCCCATGTCACTCCAACACTCCGCAGTCTGCATTGGTTGCCGATCAGTTTCCAGTCACAATTCAAAGTGTTGGTTATGACCTATAAAGCCCTTCATGGCACCGGACCAGAATATCTCCGGGACCGCCTTCTGCCGCACGAATCCCAGCGACCAGTTAGGTCCCACAGAGTTGGCCTTCTCCGGGTCCCGTCAACTAAACAATGTCGTTTGGCGGGACCCAGGGGAAGAGCCTTCTCTGTGGCGGCCCCGACCCTTTGGAATCAACTCCCCCCAGATATCAGAGTTGCCCCCACCCTCCTAGCCTTTCGTAAGCTCCTTAAAACCCACCTCTGTCGTCAGGCATGGGGGAATTGACATGTTCCTTCCCCCTAGGCTTATAAAATTTGTGTATGGTATGCTAGTGTGTATGATTGGTTTTTAACTTGTGGTGTTCTTAAAATTAATTTAATATTGGATTTGTCTTGTATTGCTGTTGCTGTGAGCCGCCCCGAGTCTGCGGAGAGGGGCGGCATACAAATCTGATTAAACTAAACTAAACTAAACTAAACTAGCAAGTGGGGGGGGGTGTCCCACTCAGGAGCCTCCCTTTGTACAGATTCCCAGCCTGGCCCTCCCCTCCCTCCCTCTATACCCCCCCCCCTCTATAATGGACAGAATTTGTGGAGTTTTTCTTGAGGAAGCATCTTAAGTCTAAAGGCTGAGGGGGGGAGGGGGCAGCCGCTCTGCAGTTCTGGGAGGCCGAGTTATTCCCAGGACCCTCCACCTGGGTTGTGTCTGCTCTGGGCCCCTCCCTCTCTGCCACAGCCCCCCCCCAGTCAGACAGCCTGGCCCTTAAATACCCATTTTTCCTGGGGTGTGTGTGTTGGTGTGTCAGGCTAGAAATGAACTGTGGGGGGCAGGGTCTTGGGGGCCTTGGACGAGAGGGGGGCTGTTGGTGGCTGCCCAGCTGTACAAACAATTGGGGGAGGGGCAGCCCCACCAATGAAACAAAATCAGACCCAAGACAGAAACTGAGGCACATTTTTCACCAGAGCTTTTAATTGAGTCCTTTGCTTTCTGTTATTTTATTATTTGCTTTTCTTACAATTTTCACAGTGTTTTAATGGATGTTGTAAATGAATGAAAACTCTTGAATTTTTTATAGTGCTTTTATTTATTTTCTTAAATAATGCTCATTAGAAACATGCAAAACTAGCAGCTCAAACTGATTGTGTATGTAATAAAATAAATAATACAAATTAACAAATTAGATATGGAAAAAGAGCATAAAAGTACTTTCTCACAATACCAAAAGTCTTGTCACCACAGCCCCTCCCTTCACTTTTGAACAGCACACAGGAAATCCTGCCCCCCCTCGCCCATCCCTCCAGAGCCCCCCTCCTCCTGTGGACTTCAACCCCCAGAATCCCCCAGGCAGCAGAGCCGGCTGAGCAAAGGGGGGGGGGGTCTGGGTCCGAAGGGAGTGTGTGTGTGGGGGGGAGACGGGCAGGCTGCCCTTGTGTCCATTTGCTTGAGGCCACCTGACATGGCCGGGGAGCCCCCCAGATGGACAGCCTGGGCACCTCTGCCTGCCGGGCTAAGGGCAGCTCCAGAGGGGGGGGCTGCTTTGATCCCGAGTGTTGGGGCCACACGTGGAGCCTGGATGTTTGTCTCGGGCGATGGGTGGGGGGTGTTTGTCTGTGGAGCTTCCCTTGCCCCCCCCATGGGCCATTAAGGTCTGGCTCTGGGCCAAGGCTCTTCCTGGGGCCAACCCTGCCCCTCCCCCCCAGAGGCTGACCCCTGCCCTCCTCCACTCCTCCTGGGCAGCCAGCAGTGGGACTCCAGGGGTGCTCTGCTAAACCCCCCCAGTTCTGTGGGAGAGGGTCCCTGCTTCTCTCCCCCGCTGCCTTTGCCCTTCCAGGGGACAGCAGGGCCCTTCCCCCCTCACTCCCAGGGCGAAAGCTAATGGAGGGTCCCTCGGGCGCTCGGCTCCATTATGTGTGAATCAGACGGAATTGATCGGCCGCCTGCCTGGGTGATGGGAGGGGAGGCTCCTAATGGGCACTGTGGCTGGCTGGGCCCAGGCTGCACTTGCCTTGGCCACAGGAGGGGGGGAGGGAGGGAGGGAGGGGGCATTCATTTCCCACTCAAGCGACTTTGCCAGATGGGGTCGGGGGGGCTGTTCCAGTCAGATGTGAAGCCAGGATGCCTTCCTGGGAGGGGGGGGGGGTCTATTCTTGATTGCATCAGCGGAATCCCGCCCGGCCGCTCTGTTTAGGGTGACCGCTCCCTTCTTAACCAGGGGGGAGTTGGGGAACCCTTGCAGGGCAGTGCCGAGGAATTTAACTCGTTTTCACTGATAAAGTCGCTCAGATCCGAGCGGAACTCGACTCCAATTGCATAGCAGTATCGGCTGACAATGGGTCAGTCGAGGTGACTGGGGCTAAACGTCTTTGTCCATCAGTCTGGGAGGAGTTTGACTTGGTGACACCTGATGAAGTGGACAAGGCCATTGGAGCTGTGAGTTCCGCCAACTGTCTACTGGATCCGTGTCCCTCTTGGTTGGTTTTGGCCGGCCGAGAGGTGACACGGAGCTGGGCCCAGGAGATTACCAATGCTTCCTTGGGGAGGGGGTCCTTTCCGGCCCTTTATAAGGAGGTACTTGTGCGCCCCCTCCTCAAGAAGCCTTCCCTGGACCCAGCCATATTTAATAACTACCGTCCAGTCTCCAACCTTTCCTTTATGAGGAAGGTTGTTGAGAAGGTGGTGGCGCTCCAGCTCCAGCGGTCCTTGGAAGAAGCCGATTATCTAGGTCCCCAGCAGTCGGGTTTCAGGCCCGGTTACAGCACGGAAACCGCTTTGGTCGCACTGATGGATGATCTCTGGCGGGCCTGGGACAGGGGTTTATCCTCTGTCCTGGTGCTTCTTGACCTCTCAGCGGTTTTCGATACCATCGACCATGGTATCCTTCTGCGCCGGCTGGAGGGGTTGGGAGTGGGAGGCACTGTTCTCCAGTGGTTCTCCTACCTCTCTGGTCGCAATCGGTGTTAGTGGGGGGTCAGAGGTCGACCTCTAGGTCTCTCCCTTGTGCCTCAGGGGTCAGTCCTCTCCCTCCTGCTATTTAACATCTACATGAAACCGCTGGGTGAGATCATCCAAGGGCATGGGGTGAGGTATCATCAATACGCCGATAATACCCAGTTATACATCTCCACCCCATGTCCAGTCAACGAAGCAGTGGAAGTGATGTGCCGGTGCCTGGAGGCTGTTGGGGCCTGGATGGGTGTCAACAAACTCAAACTCAACCGAGACAAGACGGAGTGGCTGTGGGTCTTGCCTCCCAAGGTCAATTCCATCTGTCCGTCCATTACCCTGGGGGAGGGAACTACTGACCCCCTCAAAAAGGGTCCGCAACTTGGGCGTCCTCCTCGATCCACAGCTGACATTGGAACATCATCTTTCGGCTGTGGTGAGGGGGGCGTTTGCCCAGGTTCGCCTGGTGCACCAGTTGCGACCCTATTTGGACCGGGAGTCACTGCTCACAGTCACTCATGCCCCCATCACCTCGAGGCTCGACTACTGTAACGCTCTCTACATGGGGCTACCTTTGAAAAGTGTTCAGAAACTTCAGATTGTGCAGGACGCAGCCACGAGAGCCATTGTGGGGCTTGTAAGATTCGCCCATGTTTCTTCAACACTCCGTGACTTGCACTGGCTGCCGATCAGTTTCCGGTCACAATTCAAAGTGTTTGTCATGACCTTTAAAGCCCTACATGGCATTGGACCAGAGTACCTCCGGAACCACCTACTACCGCACCGACCAATAAGGTCCCACTGAGTTGGCCTTTTCCGGGTCCCGTCGACTAAACAATGTCGTTCAGCGGGCCCCAGTGGAAGAGCCTTGTCTGTGGCGGCCCCGACCTTCTGGAACCAACTCCCCCTGGAGATTAGAACTGCCCCCACCCTCCCTGTCTTTTGTAAACTACTCAAGACTCACTTATACCGCCAGGCATGGGGGAGTTGAGACACCTTTCCCCCAGGCTTTTTAATACTTTGTTTTATGTTTGGTATGAATGTGTTGTTTGGTTGTTGTTTTTTTAAAATAATGATAGGGTTTTATATATTTTTTTAAAATTAGATTTGTTCCACTACTATATTGTTTTTATTAATAATAATAATAATAAACACGCCCCAAATCGCCATCCTGAAGGTGCCCATAGCCTTTGCACTGCTGCCCCTTCGCGGCCTCACTGCCCCCTTCTCCTTTGGTCAAGGCAGCATGGGGGGGGGCGGAGGGGGGCGGCCTGGCCTTGCTGGTTCCCCTGCAAACTGCTGCCCACTCCCCCCCCCCCGCAGAGATGCCAGTGTTGCTTGGGTATTGGGGTCTGACGTGGGGGGGGTTAAATAGGGCAGAGGGCCCAGAGGACACAGCGTGCCAGGAAGGGGGGCAACTGCCTCCCCAGGGAACAAGAAGCAGGGGGGGGGTTGTCAGCTGTTGCCCCACCTTTTCCTGCCCTCTCCCCCGGGGGCCCTCTCTTCAGCAGGGGGGTCCCACGGCAGGGGCTGTGATCTCACCGTCCTTCCACCTGACGCATGGACAGGCAGCATGAGCGAAACCTCTCCCAGGCCCCACAGAAGAGGCCAGAGGCCACGCCAGCGAGTGGCAGCCCGGAGAAAGTGCCCACTGGCCTGTCCAGAGGCTCCCAAGCAGGCCCACCTGGCACGGCAGCTGCAGGAAGGTGAGCTGGGCACAGCCGGCCTTCTGGTGCCTCGGCAGGGCCAGGAAGGGCCTCCAGCCCGCTGGTGGTCTTGGAGGGGCCTTGACCAGCTCTCCAGGCTTCCTGCCCAGAAGCTCTGCCCAGGCTCTGGCCCTCCCTCTGCCACTGATCCCGCTGCTCTCACGCATCGGCTGCTCTGCTCCCCTGCAGGACAAGGCCGCAGCTTTCCGGTGCAGCCCTGGGGACTAGCAGCTTGGGCCGAGAGAGCTTTGGCCGCGCCAGCCGCACCGGAGCCTCCCGGCCCGTTGACCCCCCCCCCCCCCCTGCAGCTGCTGCCGCGTGAGAGACGAGGGAGCCGGGCGGCTGCCGATTCCGCCTGGGGAGGCGCCCCCCCACCGCCAATACCGGCTCAAGGCCGGTTCTGCATAAAGGAGCCGCCGCGAAGCGCCTGCGAAGGGCCGAGCCCAGCGGAGCCGCGCGCTTCCCGGGGAGGCGGCGATCAAAGCTCTCAGCGGGTTCGGGGTGGCGGGGGGGGAGACGGGGCGGACGGGCGGCCCACGTGGCGCTTGAAAGGCTGCGGTGCCCGTGGAGCCCCCGCCTGGAGGGGGCGCCTGGGACTCTGACTCGGGTTGGGCAGCGGGGGGGGGGGGGCTCGTTTGCTTCCGGCATTGCTGGCAAGAGCCCCGTTTGCGCAGCCGCCTTGGGAGGGGGTGGGAGGGGGGAGAGACCCCCACAGCAACAGCCCCTCCCCACCCCCGCCGAGGCGAGCTGGGGCGAGCGAACCTCTGGGGGCCGTGAAGGGCTCTTGTGGGGCCGGAGAGGCTGCTTCGGGTGGGGGGGGGGGCAAGGCTGGGGAGGGGAGGGCAGGCGGCGGTCCCATTGGGCAGAAAAGAAGGGCCCCACCCACCCCGTTCCTGGGAGGGGGGCAGGAGGAGCTTTGGGGGAGGGGATGATGTTGAATGGGCAGATCCTCCCCCCCCACAGGCCATGGGAGATGGGGGGAGGGTGTCACCCTGCTGAAATGCAGCACAGGGCCTTTTGCAGGGGGGGGTCAGTGCCCACTCTCCCCCCCCCTTCAGGCCACCCCAGGAACTGCCCGCAGCTGCCCCTCCCCATCCGTCTGCCCTCTGCTGATGCCTGGGACAGAGGGGGCAGTGATGGCTGGAGGCAATTGGCTCTGTCCTCAGACACCTGCACAGGTGTGCCTCCACACAGAACCAGGCTGCCCGCCCAGGCCGGTCCCAGGGGAGGCAGGGTGGCGCTCGCTCGCTCGCTCCCTTGTTTCTGCCGGGGCTTCTCGTGCCGCGAGAGGGAGAGGCTACCTGTGTTGGCAGGTAAACAGGAGCAGCAGCAGGCCAGTCACGTTCGCGGGGCCACCATGGCAACCGTGGGGCTGCCCGCAGTCACCCAGGGCCTGGCACATGCCAGGTGTCACGCACCGCACCTGTTTGTCTCAGGGCCACCGGGATGCCGTCGGGGAGGGAGCAGAGAGCGGGGGACAGTTGCTCTCTGGGGGCTTTGGGGCTGGCCGGGGCTTTCCCCCTCCCCCCCAGATGGATCTGACTTTGGGGTCTTGACCAACTGAGGTCTTGCCGGGGCCTGCAATTGCCCCCCCCCCCCCGCAGCTGCTCCCTGGGCATCAGGCCAAAGACCCCCCCCGTTTTCCAGAACCTGCAGGAGCTGAAAGTCCAGGTGTCCAGAGGCTCATTCAGGGGGTCCAGGGAGCCCAGAGCTTGCTTGCTTGCCCCCCCTCTCTCCCCCTCCCTCCCTCTTGCTGCTGTTGTCTTGGTTGATGGACACCTGGTGGCCCCTTTCAATGTGGCCCCTCCCTGTTGCTGAGAAGGGAGGGGCCCAGGGGGAGGCGTGTTGGCTGGAGCTGTGATTTGGGTTGGTGGGCTTTGAGGAAATGGGCAACCTGGCCGCCTTTAGAGACCCCCCCCATTTCTGGCTGCTGAAGGCAGCTCAGGGCTGGGGCCTGGGGGGCTCCGTGCAGTGGCCGCTTTGAGGGAGGGGGGCACATTTTTGCCTGACTTGTAGGGATGGTTAGGGTCTCCTTGCGAAGCCGCCACTCAACCGAAATAACCCTGGACCATCGGGTCCATCCTCCACCTTCCTTCCTTCCTTTCCAAGGGGAGTCGTGGAGAAGGCGAGTCAGCTCTAAGGGGGGGGGGTCCGGAAAGAGAAGCTGACCCCTGAGCGGCTCCCTCCATCCCCCCTCCATCCAGGTTGGCTCTGCCTTGCTGGCTGGGGAGACCCTCCCTCACCAGGGAAGACCTGGTTGGGGGCTCTTTGTGTGGAGCCCTTGGGCCGCAGTGACCAGGCAATGACCATCGGTCACCACAACTGTGCCCATCCCCTCCCCCCAGCCAGCGAGCCCCCTCCTTGGAGACCCCCCCCATCCTGCTCAGCCCCACAGGCCATCCTGTGCCCAGGCTAGGAGGGGAAGGGCTCTCTGAGGGGAAGGGGGACTTGGAGGCCCTCCCCCTCCCCTCCCCTGCAGGCTGGGCACTCGGCGTGGCACCTGGGCCGTCAGCTCCCCTGGCACGCCTTCATCTGGCTCGGGGGAAAGGGCCCTGGGGAGCCCCTGGACTGGGCAGCCTGCAAGATTCGGCCTGTCCACTATTGATTTTCCCTATTATTACACTTCAGATTATGGCCGGCTTTAAAATTGCAATAAGTGGCGAGCTGAGAGGGGGGAGAGAGGGGGGCTCACTTGTGTCCTTGACAATGGGCCTCCCCTCCCCTCCCGCTTGCTAGGAGGGGCCGCTGGACACGCAGATCCCCTCCCCTCCCCCTCCCCAGGCAAGGAGAGCCGCCTGCCCTCTCTTTCCTGCAGCCCCTCCCTCTATAAAGGCCGCCCCCCTCTTTCCTCCCTCTCTTCTCATGCAGGGAATTTACGGCCAGGCCTGACAGCCGCTCAGGGCAGCAGCAGAGAAAAGGGAGGCGTGTGAACGGAAACATCCACAGCAGCCACAGAAGGCCACGTCCGAACCCCAACTTCCAGGCCCGTGAAACGGGGCTCTCGGGGTGCCCGCTGTTCCCCCTGCTGGCTTCTTCCAGGCCAAAACCTTCGGGGAGCCCGCCCTCCACCCACACCCACCTGCCTGGGCTGGGAGCCAGGGCCCACGAGGAGGGGAGGGGCAGCAACCCCTCCCCAACCTTCCCCTCCAGACAAGGTCTCTGGGTCCCTGGGTGGGGGGCAGCTGAGGGCTGGGCCCAGTGCAAGTGGCAAAGGGGGCAGGCTGCCCCGGCCCCCCCTCGGAGGTCGGAAAGGCCACAGCCTGCCTGGCCAAATTGGGCAAAGACCAAATTGTCTCATGACTTTTACTGGCCCTGAGATTAACCAGCAGATGGGGAACAGCTGTCGCTCGGTCAGAAAGCCTAATTCCAAACAGCTGCCCGGCTGGGTCTCAGCAATGCCCACCCTGCGAGGCCGGGCTGCCTCTGTGGGTTTACAGCCAGCCTTGGGGGGGGGGGGAAGCAGGCCCCTCCCCCTCTGGCCATGCCAGGGACCCAAAGGTGGGCAGGAAACCCCACTCAGGTGGGGGGGGGAGCAAAGGAGCTGCACACCTTCACGGAGGTGCCTGGCCTGCTTTCCTGAGGAAGGGGGGAGGGGAGGGCCCCCAGGCAACCTGAGCCCCCCCTCAGTCCCCAAACGTCTGTCCCAAGCACTTGCAGTCGAGGCCCCTGTGGGAGTTCGGCCACCTTCACTCGGAAGCAGGTGGAGCCGGACAGAGTAGAACCTCCTAAGGGGCAGGTGTGTATGTGTGTGTGTGTGTTCCCACTTGCCCTGCCCACGGTTTGCATTGCGATGTTCTGCGCACACGCGCTGGCTCCGTTCACGCCCATTCACCCGCCTCTCCTCGTGCAATTTTGCCTCCACACGGGCTCCGTAGCGGGAATCGGCCCTGCAACACGGCTGGGGAGCTGATCAGCTGGGCTTCCTTCCGGGGAAGGAACGAAGGTCGAGATAGGACCCCCCCCAGGGGCAGGTGTGGGGGCCCTTTCAGAAGCAGCAGGGGGGGGAATACCACAAAACAATAAAAGAACCACTAAACTTTCACAGAAAAAGAGAAGGCGGCTCCCACGGACAGTGGGTCACTACCAGTTCAGGCGATCCGGTCCGAACCAGGAGGGACCCACTCCTGGCAAGAGGGCGCCCTCCAAACCTCTTGATTTGGGGAGACCGAGGGAGAACTGGGGGGCACGGCCCCTCCCGGGAGAAGCTGCAACAGAGACGCAGCTGCCGTGCGGAGGGCAGCAACTGCGGCTGGAGGACTCCGGTGACCGACTCGTGGAGGTGCCCCCCCCTGCGGAGGAGGAGGGGCTCGCATCCAGGGCCGGGCCGACGAAGCAGCTCCCCTGGGCGGGTCAGGTTACTCAGCCCCCTCGAGAGGGGGCCCTGGAGCGCCTGTGGGAGTGGCTTCTTTTCGGGCGGTGACTGGGTGAGGGGTGACCTCCCCCGGGACAGGAGCCCCCCCCCCTTTGCACTTGCTGGGTCCCAGTGGTGGTGCCCAGCTGAAAGACCGAGGTGCTGCGGGGGGGGGACGACAGTCCCTTGTGGGCCTCAGTGCCGGGGATGGCCAGGTGGGTGGGGTGGCCATGCAGCCGCGAGCAGTTCAGGGAAGAGAGCCTTCTCTGTGGCGGCCCCCTCCCGCGTGACCTTCCGTGAGGCCTTGAATAAACATTTCTGCCGACTGGCCTGGGGCCACGGAAGTGTTAGCATCCATCCCGGCCTCTGAGTGAGGAATTACAGGATCGAATGTGGATGATGGGTGGTTGGGGGTTTTATTTAGATATACGTTTAGGGGTTTTGGAATACGAGTTCAGTGAGAGTCCTCGGTGCTTTTGCTATTGAGATTTTTAGAGTATTTTAATATCACATTTCTCCATGGTTCAGAGTCCCAGAGAAGAGCAGCATAGAAATCTGATTAATAAATAAATACATAAATAAATAAAAGGGGGGATTTGTGTGAAGCAAGCCTACATTTTCTCTCCCCCCCCCCCAAATATTTGAACAATTCTGCTCCGCACTGTGCTGGGACCCAACAGCCGGCGTGCCTGCCCTTATGGGCATTGTAGTCCCAGCCTTGGGGCCAGGAGGAGGAGGGGCCGGGGGCTCCACACTTGCCTTCCCACCCCAGACAATCGAGCCCCCCCCGATCTGATCTCAGGGAGTGGCTGCAGGGGGGGTCGAGGGTCTCCTGGCTCACTTGGTCTCCCAACATAAGTGAATATTTAATAGGCAGATTAAAAACCAAATGGCAATTAAAGGCCTTTTGCAGTCGGATGCCATAGCAACCTTGGTGCCACTTGGCAAAGGGCAGCAGGGCATTAATATTTCAGAGAATAAATAATAGATGGGGGGGGGCTGGCTGGCCTTGATCCTCCTCCTCCTTCCGCAGAATTCAAATTAGGGAATACGATGGCTGGGAGACAGTCTGGGAGGGAGGAGCAGGGGGGGAGGGTCTCCTTCGGGGGGGGGGGGAGGCTGATGACCTCGTGGCTGGTCTCAGAAATGAATGCCAAGAGCAACCCAAAAATATCAGGGGGAGGGCTGGCACAAGTTCCTTCTTGGTGGCCAGGGAGACACGCACTGAAAATGACCCCTCCCCGTGGGGTCAGCAGGATCAGGCCTTGATCCCCGCCTGGGGTTGGGGGTGACAGGGGAGAGGCCAGTGGCCTTGGCAAGGGACAGTCCGGGGAGGGGCCAGCGTGGGGGTGTCCGTGTGTGTCCGTGTGCTCCCCCTCCCGTCCACTCACCCTCCGGCCTTTCTCTCCCGCTTCCTTCCAGGGGACGTCTCCTGCTGCGGCTCTGCCTCCTCCTGCTGGGCCTGGCCCTCCCGGCCCTCCAGGGCTGCCCCAGCGACTGCGTCTGCTACCCCTCCCCCATGACGGTCAGCTGCCAGTCGCACAACTTCCTGGCCATCCCGGAGGGGATCCCGGCACACAGCGAGCGCATCTTCCTGCAGAACAACCGGATCTCGCTGCTGCTAGCGCGGCCACTTCAGCCCCTCCACGGTCACCCTCTGGATCTACTCCAACAACCTGACCCTTCATCGACCCCGAGGCCTTCCGGGGCTTCGGCCGCCTGGAGGAGCTGGACCTGGGTGACAACCGGCACCTGCGGGAGCTGGCGGCTGAGACCTTCCAGGGGCTGGCCCACCTCCACGCGCTCCACCTCTACCGCTGCGGCCTGAGCGCCCTGCCCGGCGGGCTCTTCCGGGGCCTGCGCAACCTGCAGTACCTCTACCTGCAGGACAACCAGCTGGGCCACCTGCAGGAGGACCTCTTCGTGGACCTGGTCAACCTCAGCCACCTCTTCCTGCACGGCAACCAGCTGCGGAGCCTCCAGCCAGGGGCCTTCCGGGGCCTGCTCAGCCTGGACCGCCTGCTGCTGCACCAGAACCAGCTGCAGAGCGTCCACCAGCTGGCCTTCCATGACCTGCGGCAGCTGACCCTGCTCTTCCTCTTCAACAACAGCCTGGCGGAGCTGCCAGGGGAGGCCCTGGCGCCCCTGGCCGCCCTGGAGTACCTGCGCCTCAACGGGAACCCCTGGCGCTGCGACTGCCGGGCCCCGCTCGCTCTGGGACTGGCTGCGGCGCTTCCGGGGCTCCAGCTCCGCCATCCCCTGTGAGGCTCCCCAGCACCTCCATGGCCGGGACCTGAAGGCGCTGCCGGCCGACACCTTCCGCGGCCTGCTCGGCCTCGGAGTCCTTGCACCAGACCCACGGGCCCCGGCTGCCCCCCAGGGACCACCCGCCCCTCCTCCCCCCCACAGGAGACGGAGAGGGCACGGCAGGGGGCCACAGCATCCAGTCCGGGCAGCGCCACGGCTCCCGCAAGACCCCCAAGAACTGCACCAAGAGCCGCAACCGCAGCGGCCGGCCGACCTCCCTGGAGCCCTGGAAGAGCGCCGAGGAGGCGCAGGACCTGAAGCACCAGCCCAACCTTGGCCTCCTGCCCAAGGCGAAGGGCAAGTGCCACCGGGCCCCTGTGCTGCCCCCCAGCGGAGTCCAGCAGGCTGCAGGAGGTGGCCGGAGCGCAGGGGGCCGGGCCATGCTGACCCTCTGGGCTGCCCCTCCTCAGCTGGACCCTGGCCTGGGTGGTCTTCCGCTGACCGGTCCCACCTGGAGCCATGCTGCTGACCCTCCGCGCTGGAGCACCTGGCTGGACACTTGTTTTCCCTCTGGGAGGGGGGATGTCTTGGCTGTGCGGAGCAGCCCCTGCCTCCGGCCTCCCCCCCAGCCCCCATGGCTGCTGCCCACAGTGACTCAGGCGCAGGAGGGCTCGGCTGGGATGGCCCTGCGCCCCGGGGGCCAGAGTGGCATGGGGGGTGGAGGAGCCCTGCTTGCCCCCTCCCGGCGGTGCCGCAGTTGAGCTCCCCCCAGAAGGCAAGTACGTCCCTGCCCCTCCCCAGCCGGCCTGGAGGGCCCATCCCTGAGCAGGACGGCCGGCCCTGTCCCTCCCTGGCCTGTCTGTTCTCGGCCTGAGGAGGCCCAGCGGGAAGGACGCCAGCGGCTCCTTTGGCCCAGGGGCTCCTAACGGGAGGAAAGACCCCCCCAGCCCCTTGCGCAGGATTCAGCCTTCAGCCATGGCAGGAAAGACCAGCCCCCGGCCGGACCCTCCCAGCCCACAGAGGGCCTGGCGGGAAAACTCTTGAGCGAGCGAAGGATGTGTCCGTTCTTTTGTAACCGCTGTGTTCACACATACAGTAAAACCCGTGCACAGGTTCCCGACCCTCTTGGTCAAACGTCTCTTGCCTGATGCGCCCAGGACAGGCAGAAATTGCGTGTGTGTATGTGTGTGTGTGTGTGTGTGTGTCTGCTTCAGTGCCTGGCCCTTCCTCTGGCTGAGAAGGGTGGGGGAGGAGAGAGGGGAACCCTCCCAACTGGGTGCTAGGGCCCCCCCAGCGCAAAAGGGTCCCTCCCTTTGCAAGGACTGTCGGACCATAAAAGTCAGGGTTGGGGGGAGAGGAAGAGGAGGAGGCGCTTGAGGTCCTGCAGGGGATGGAGGGGGGGGGCTGGGCCTGCTGAGAGTCGCTGGTCGTGGGACCCTTCTCGGAGGGGGACTAACGAGGCCTTTACATCGCAGGCAGTTGGGCAACAGGCAGGCCCAGCCCCAGCCAGGTCCAATTTTGGAGAGGCCTCTGAGACCCCCCCCATCATTTCTCTTAGCACTGGATGCTTTCCAAGCCCCCCTCCCCCCCCCCCGCCATGAGAGGGAGTGAGGCCTCAGCCTGGAAGAGCCCGGGAGGTTGCCTGGGGGTGGGGTCCCCCTCATGGCCTCCTGAGAAGCCGAGGAGACGGGGGGGGGCTCTCCCTCTTCCAGCAGCTTCAGCTCACCACACAGAATGGGGGCAAAGAGGGAGGGGGAGGGGGCAACGTCATGCTGGGGGGCAGCCAGTCCCATCACTGAAGCAC